>NW_027271873.1:1672500-1784545 GCF_040938485.1 Diadema antillarum | reverse complement strand
GGTAAAGTTGTTTGTCCATCCTTAGATATTTTTTTAAAGATGTTTTCGCTTTGTTTATTTGTTTTTTTAAGCTGACAGTCTGTTGTAACCACTGCATTAATGGCAGGGTTGTCTAGATGTGAACCATTCGACAATGGTCCTGCTTACCATGTGTACTGCTGACCTAGCAGCTTCCAGCTAGCAACTACATGTATCTGCTTGGAACTGGCACAGGTGTTGAAAGTCGGCGCAAATGCCCAGGCATGTGTGCAAAAGAAAAAGATGTGGCCAAAAGATATTGTCTACAACTTGCTATTTATGGTCACATCTAACAAATGTGGTTATAATGGAGGATCAGGGGCCTATGGTTGTTCAAGCTTCTGTTGAACAGCATAAACGAAACTGTTGTTACAGTAAGCTGCAGGACCAAGTACCCATATTTAATCCTAACAGAGATATGAATATATGGGACTATCTACAATATTCATGAAGGTAGCTTAGGATCGAACAGAACTTTTTCCAATGATTATGATTATGTAGTCCAATTGATTTGCTGGAGATAGCGCTCTAGCACACAAATGTCAATTGAAGAAGGCAGTAACACACAATCTGATGTAAACACAGCATGAACAACATATGCATGAATATCATGCCTGTCCAACTCTTTAGACCACAACAGCCCTTTGAGAATTCATTTTACCCCCCCCCCCAAAAAAAAAAAAAAACAACAACAACAACAAACAAACAAACAAACAAACAAAACAAAATAAAACAAAATATTACACTGAGATAATGGTAGTACTGAAGTAATGCATTTATGGACAAGTGGATGTTGCAAGTCTTGGAAAATGCTGCTTCTGTATTGTATATCTGGGCATTAAGAGTCTGATAGAAATGCATAAAGGCTTTTGTATCCTGTAAATCTGCAAAGTTTCCCATAGAGTGCAGAGAAAACTATAAGTAATTGTAGAAATTTGGGAATTTTATCACGTTTTGCTATTAAAATGTGGAGAACTATGCAGTCAATTGCACAGCTCTGTGGTGTAAAGTGACTCTTTGTTTGTGATATCCACCGAATGCAGTGTTTTTTGACTGGACGCCAGGCGGTGTACTAGTTATAGGAAACTTGTCAGATTAAGCTTGTGTTTGTGCTCACCCACTTCTTTTCTTGCTGGGTGAATCAAAAATGCCTCCCTGGGCCAATCATCCTTGAAGCAAATGGACTGTTACTGTGTACACCATATATTTTGTGAGTCTAAATTTTTGCGAATCATGAATTCCCAATGATTTCACGAGTGGTTAAATTCGCGATCGTGGAGTCCTGTACTGAATGGAGAAATGTACACACATATTATGTCACATTCACATCGGGAGCAGAGTGAATATTTCTGCGCGTCTTTAATTTTGCGAATAGCACCTGACGTGCAAAATTCGTGAAAATAAAAACCATGCAAAATATTCGGTGTATACAGTACTTACTTCTTCGCAACTAGACCACACAGAAGAATGAATACACGTTGACATATCTGATGTATTAAGTTGTATACATGGAGTGAATGCTAACAACAAGGGTAATTCCCTTACGAAAATCCTGTCAGATTGAAGCTGGCAAGAATTCGATCCTCTGTCCAAGCTCCATGCTGCTTTTGTGCCTCTAAGTCTTGCAGTGTTTCAGTGCAAATGTACATGGCCATATCATAGTCACTACCAAATTGTGTATGTTTGGTAAAATCTTTTAATACTAATGAGCCCTGAGCCCTTGGATAGTGTAAAACCAGGATTGCTCGCATGCATTTTAATTTCTAGAATTTCAAGAGATTTGTGAAATTAAAGTGTGTGGGGAAAGTTCTTGTCTACACTAAATGCATTGAATATCGGTGGCAATTTGCGGAAATTTAAAGCGGCAAAAAAGGCCATTAGCTCCAATTTACAAAAAGTTCATGCTGTGATTATATTTTCTTTGCTTTTCAATCAAGCTGTTATTTAGAAAAAAAGAAGAAATTACTCAAGAGCACAGGACTTTTTTACCGTAGAAATAATCCAGAATAAAAAATTATCCTTTGTAGTTTGTATGAGTACCCATTATATTCACTTTGAAAATTGTATGGCATATCTGATACAAAATGTAGGGGGGTGCCCTTACTTACAAAATGTGGGAATGAGAATTGTGTTGTTACTTTCAGCAGCCTGGCATTTTCTTTCTGGCAGTGAAGTTTTACTTAAAAAAACAAACAAACAAAAAATGGTTGGTTTAGAACCTTATCACCTCTCATGAACAGTCTAAAATGCCTGTGCATACAGCTGCATGCTGTATAGTGCATGTGCAGTTTGTGTGTGTGTAATGTGTGTGTGCTTAGGTGTGATACAAGTTCCAATGATTTGTTTGTATGTGTTTGTAAATGATAGAATCTTGAGTAAAAATTAGTTCTTAGTTGCCATTTCAAGAGAACATACCACATGGTAGTTTGCCAAGATCATAATATATAATTCTACGTGTTCACTTGACAGACAGATGTTGGCAAAAAAGGGCTTTTATCGCATAGGTGTTTTAAGATCTGTTTAGTATGATTTTTATTTTTTAAAGTTCAGCAGTATTCAATAGTCTTATTTTCAGCCTTTCTGTTGTTTTTCTGCTGACATGTTCTTTACCATTTCCATTCTTTTTGTCCATCATGGTGAGAAGATGATCTTATGAGAAATTGACAGGTTGGGTGGATTGAGAGGAAATAGGTTTTATTCAAGGCTGCCTGTGCAAAAAAAAATCTAGACATTTCTCAGACACAAATGGGCAAAGCTTTTCAAGTGTACCAATACCCTGAGTATTATGTTTGGTATATTTCTAGAATATACTTGGGACATGCCCAGGCCCTCTGCAAAATATTAGAACTTTTTGTCCCTCCAGTTTTTATTTAATGTGGTTTACATGTAAATTTTGAAGAGTATACAAAAACAAAAATGATTTGAAATAGACTAGTCGATCACCTAATTCTTTCAATTGAATTATTATGCTATCGACATTTTATTCCAAATACATCTTGAATGATAGTGATATGCTATGCGTGCATGTATAGATCGATACCTTGCTAAACCGATCGACAGGGAATCTCGATATTATTCGTAAAAACGTACCCATATAGCTAGAAAGGGCACACATCAGTACCAGCACTCACAGAGCAGAACTTAGACATGATCTGATTTATCGAAATACCTATACTTCCAGGGGTTATTACAGGTGAATAATGGGTGTTTTTTGTGTATTCTAGCTGTACACAAATTTAATTTCCAGGCTATTGGTGCACTTTAACCCTAAACCTGTGGTAATGTGGTAGAGCCTATATAAAATCTGCTGGAATATCTAAATCTGGTAGGAAATGTGTTAATTAGACAGTGGGGTTGATGCCTACTTTAGCAATGTACCTCAAAAAGCAAAAATAGTATCGTACACTTCTGGTTAATTGCATTACTGTAGCGAGAGTCGGGCGACAGCTAAACAACAGACATTCACACAGTGGGAGTTGCTAAACTGGTTGAAAATATTGAAAGCTCTTTCTGTTGTAAGTCTGTCTGTTAATGAGGATTTTTAGTCTGGTCTCTTCTACTTATTATATTACTGTGCTGACTTCAAGATTGACTACGACTTTAAGCCTGAAATGCTACTTTACAAGCTATTTGTATTTTTTTTTCTTCTTGTTCAAGAGTCCCATTGAACTACTTTGCATAGATCAGCCAGGAAATCCTTGTACACACCACATCATTGTCATCAGAGTTCGTAGTCACATGTTTTCTTTTGCTGATAGAATATACTGAATCAGTAATTACATGATGACCTTTTCTTTTCTGTTTTTTATTTTGCCATCTTTGTAGAGGCAACTTGTGAAATAAATACATTCTGCTCTGTACAGATTTTTTAAAATGTAAAGTGATTGTGTGTGCGTTCTTTATGTGCAGTATGGTATTTTTGTTAATTCACTGTAATTCTTTAATATCCCATGGACACTTTGCTGGAACTTGCTTTGCTTTTCGTCATAATTCAGATGAATGTTCTCCAATCTTGACTTAATGATTGTGAGCCAGGTGCCCTATGGTGTGCACAATGAATGTGCCTCAGAGCAATAGGAAGGCAACAGCAACACAACAGGGATTAGAGAGCTTTAAAGGACAAGTTCACCTTCATAGATATGTGGATTGAAGTTTGAGGAAAATTGAACAATCTGTTTAAAAGTTATGAATTTTTGAAGTTTCTGCTTAGTCACTGCTGGATGAGAAGACTACTACAGCTTGTGATGTCACATGTGTACAGCTATATAAAGAAAGTAGAAGGAAAATTCAAGATATATTCACTTTTCTCCCATAATAAAAGAACACTTGACTTCCCTCTTTCAGAAGGCAAGGGGAATAATATTACCCTTAACATACGTCAGTGACGAGTCAAGGATATTTGCACTTTTTTCAGAAAGTAACATTTTGTGAAATAGAACTCTTTGTATTTTCCTTATAAATGTTGTACGCATGTGACATCATACACTCTAGTAGTCTTCTCATCCAGCAGTGACTGTGAATATACTTTAAAAATTCATAACTTTAGAACGGATTGTCCAATTTTTCCCAGACTTTCACTGATGCGTTCTACAAATATTGCTGCATTCTCTCAATCCACATGTATATGAAGGTGGACTTGTCCTTTAATAGGTACGTATTCTTGATTTACAAGATGGGAATGATATTGACAACAATCATACCAATTACAATAATACGAATACAGGTAATTATGCCTGTATTTTATTCAGTCATCCCTTTCCACTGCAGCCAAAGAATGTCATTCACTCCTTTTTGTGCCAATGAGTCAAATGTGCACATTTTTTACTCACAAAGCTATGGACAAGAGATTGGAGTGGCACAGGTACGCAGAGAGATAAACAAAAGTTAAATGTACAAATTAGGAGCAGTTCAATTACTAAAACTTTTGGGGAAATGTAAGAAAAGTAGATGACACATGTCTTGTGATATGTAAATGAAGAGTTTGTTTGCAAAAACCGATAAGTCCATATTTGCCAAATGGAGATATTTGCGATTAAAGGTCAAGAAAAATAAAGAGAATAATAAGAAAATGTTTGCTTCTTTTGACCATAACTTAAGAAATATACCTTTTTATGTAGTGACCAATATATCATTTAAAAGGTTTGATTTTGTACTTTATGATAGAGATCGTACTTTCAAAATCTTCAAAAATGGACTTATCGGTTTTTGCAAACAAACCCTTCAAATGAAAACTTCACAAATAAAAGTTTTGGATAATACATGTAGTCCTGTGATTATGTTACCTATCAGGTACATATATAATTAAACTCAAATTGTAGCACCATGCATGGTTGTCATGAAAAATGCGCATGCAAAATGGTTTAAGTGCCATTTTCAAACATAGAAGTAAGACTATCATCAGATGATTGCAAAATTAAACCTTGCTTCCCATTGATCTTTAACTTGTTGCATTTATTTTTTAGTAATGATTGGAAGTATCCCATATTTTCAGCGCTTTTCGCAGGTTTACTCGCAAATATCTCAACTTGGCAAGAATGGAGTTGACACATTTTGCGATCAAACTCTTCCAATATAAACCCCTTGAAATAAATTGTTAGCTACCCTTTAAAGGACTCTTCCAATAATTGGGAAAAAATGATAGCAAAATATTGAATAGGCCTTGGCTTAGACCATGCCTGTTGACATCAAAGGTGTTTTATGATACAGAAGTGACTGAGTCTCGGTCCATGCAATGGAACAAGATTTTCCTTCTTTTTTTCTTCTTCTCCTCTTCCTCCTGGCTTGTTCTCAGTGTTATCATTATTGTTGTCATTATAATCATCATTAGCATTATCATGATTAGTCTTGATAACAGTAGTATGATTATAACAATTTGACTGTTAATAAGGAAACTAGCGATGATTGTGATGGTATGCCGTCTACTTAGCGACGAGAGTGTGCTGCGCTGGGGCGGCAGCTATAGGCCTATAGTGCAGAACCAAGGATGGAAGAAAAGTAGTACTACATCATCACTTTATTGACGTTCATATAAAACAGAAGACGTGCAGAAACACAATAGAAATAACAATATTATCACAGTAAAACTTGTAGATTTTCATGAGTAGATGTATAGATGAATTAACATGCAAGTGAGAATTAGGGCCTACACATACAATAGACACTATCTAGGAGTCTCAAATGGGGGGGGGGGGGGGGGGGGGGGGGCAACCTGCACGATATAATGTCTTATTTGGATTTTAACCTAGAATAGTCCCCCTCCCCCCCCCCCCCCCCAAAAAAAAAAATGAAATAAATAAATGAATAAATAAATAAATAAAAATACAAAATAAAACAAAAACAAAAAACTAGGAAAGATGCGATATACATACTAAACTTAAAATTTAACACACAGGGCCTAAGTAATATCACAGTCTGATCATAGCAATGAAAATTTTAAATTGTTTATGAATGCGTAAACCAAGGAATTTAAAGTACCTGGTAACCTTCTGTTTATAGACAGGAATCTTAATTGGGTACATGTATGATGTATGTTAAAAACTTAAAACAAAAAAAATTATGATTACCGGTACTGAAAGTCAGTATTCTTTGGATACACAAATGTCTTGAACAGTACATCGTTCACACTGATGAATCTATTACATTGTATTGGAAATGTCGACTTTAGGGGTACCGTACCATAGGTAGGGCCTATTATGAAGAGTTTGTTCGAATGCCAAACTGGCTTAAGCACAATTGTCAAACATTTTAAAGCTATAGTTCATTCTGAAAGCAAATACAGTTCTTTTCAGTTGTACTAGTGGTTTTGATGTATAGCAGGGGATGTTCTTGAAGCTATGTTTAATAATGACATCCCATACTTTTTTGTCATTTATTTATTTTGTTTGTTTGTGTGTGTGTGTGTTTTAGCATGTTTGATCCCAAATATTTCAAATTTAAATAAGAAAAAGGTTTAGCCAACAAGCTCTATTTCTATTATCTGAAATAGGCAAAATCACATGCGTGGGCGGTCCGCGGATTGGTCAATGATGTAGCAAAAAGGAAAAACAAACAACATAAACAAACACAAAGAAAAGGTACGATAAATACTAAACTTCAATCATAGGCCTGGTTTACTACTAGATACAGCACTGCAATCACAGTACTGGGCCCCGTCTTATAAAGCCTTCAAATCAATCACAAGTCCCCAAATCAATCGCAACTTGCATTGAAGCTCACATGAAACTTGTGATTGATTTCTATCACAAGTCTTTATAAGACAGGCCCCTGGACGATCATATCCGCCCGATGCGCTTAGCTACAATGTCCTCCATCCAAAGAGATTTTTCTCCTCCCCACCACTGGGGAAAATCTCTTTGGTTCCATCATTCGGTGGTTCCATCCAACTTTGAGGATATACCGCCATCTGCGTTCGAAGTTTGCCAATGCCGTCTCGACCTTTTCACCAAGTTCGCCATCATGGGTCGCATGCACGCTCCCGGGTTAGTGAGCAAAAATGCTGTAACATTTGATCTTCTCTTCACGAATCATCACTTTCATGTCCATGATTAAAAAATATTCGTAACAAGAAATCATGTTTTGGGCGTTTAACGAATGTAAAATCATGAATCCGAGAGAAAATGGGCAGACAGTACCGGTACATTATCATTGTAACAGCTATGATGTGGATAATTATGCATGTGCTACTCTCCATTGGATCGCAGTGCAGTACTCGGTAGACAACTACACGCTTCCTGTGTGTGTGTACTGTGATGCGTACCGCACACGTTCTAAAGTGCTACACGGGTGTCGATGCCAGTTAGGTTACGGTTGTGATTGTGTAGATCTTACGTTGAGTGTGTGTTTCATGAAGATCCGACTCAGTGACTGAAAAATGAATGAATTAGTGTAGAACAGAAATGTTCCTACTACAATCCTAGTGTAAATTTAAATCAAAAGATCGCAGCAGCGTACACTGAGAGTAGCGAGTGCAGTGGTGTGCTCCAAACCAAAAGTCCAACAGCAAATCACTTTTTTCCCCTCCCCTGTTGCTAGAAAAAGTGTGTGTGTGTGTGTGTGTGAAGGGGAGAGGGGGCAAGCTAACGTTAGCACTCATCTGCCATCCAAAAATACCAATGTAGGCAATACCAGGGCTGCCAACTCTCCTGCATTTTGGTCCTTTCTCACTCTAAAACTTTATTTCATTTGCATGCATTTCTATTGATCTCGCTCATTTTGACTCCTAAATTATACTATTGCGATTGGCCTATGGGAGTCTCACTCTCAACTACGAACTAGTTTCCAGTGTTGGCAGCCCTGCAATACCTGCAAAGATGAATTTAGACACCGATCTCATTTGTGACGTAGACTGCTCAAGAATCTATTGTTATTTATGTTGACGTGCTGAAGAACATTTTTTCCTTTTTTTTTTTTTTTTTCAAATTAGACCCCATTTTTTTCTTGTTATTTCCTTTGTTTTACCAAAACATGCACCTGGTGTGCTCCTCACCCCCCCCCCCCCCCCCCCCCCCGATCCGCCACTGGATATGACATGCGCACTGCCACTGCTATTAATTCTCATTGAGTTTCAACCAGATCTGAGTATTTCAATAAAAAGGAGGGAAGAGTTATACAAAGTGCAAGTCAACATTAAAAAAAAAACATAGAAAAACATTAGGGTGTCGATGTGTTGGACACCCACACATTTTAATGCGCAATGGTAGATTAGTATGTAAAGTTCAAGAAACAAAATGGCCAAACTACATGTATTTCATTTACCTTTATAGATAGAGGTTGAAATAATTGAAGCACGGGAAATATGGGGAACTTTATGGAAGGATAAACATGGCAGATCATAGTATTTAAGAGTCATTGAATGTTTGCATCTTTCTCCTTGATAATTCCATATCTTGAAATGCATGTTGTGAAGACCAAGGAAATACAGACCTACTACTGTGCATACACATGACAGCTTCTTGTTGACTAGTAGAACCAAGAAAATTATGATTTCTTTGTAAACACATTTGGAAAATCAGAAAACATTCATTTGAGATATGACTGATCATGAAATGTCAGAATTGTCACTTATCTTGCCGCACCTTTAGTGCTGGTTTGTTTTTCTTTCCTTGAGAGGAAAAAAAGAACCTTCCGTGCAACTGATTGACAAATTGCCCTACATCGACGTAAATAAGCACTGAATTGATCAGTGTCTTAGTAGCAGCCATGATAAAAAAATCATGGGCGTACATACTCGAGCAGGATTTGAACCTGTTCGAATCCTGCTCGAGTATGTACGCCCATGATTTTTTTTTTTTTATCATGGCTACTACTAAGACACTGATCAATTCAGTGCTTATTTACGTCGATGTAGGGCAATTTGTCAATCAGTTGCAATGAAAACATCTCGACGGAAGAAAATCATGAATTTGAAGAACCTTCCTGTCCCCCGCTCTTCACTTTTTACCCTGCGTACAACCTCCATATGTTGCTTCCCTCCACAATTCGCCTCCTTCTAGGCTCTTCTTCTGCCAAACTACGATCCGAATAAGGACTACATACGCATGGTGTTACTGCAAACCTTTTTCCCTCAAGAACCTTCCTGTTGATGGTTGTAGCCATAAGATTTCATTGTGTTGCAGATTTAGGTGACCATATGTCGAGTGAAGATTGATATTTAGGAAGGTTTTCCCCTATATTCCCTTTTACATTCCTTGATTTTCAACAAGTTTGTTTATCTTTCGCTTTTGCCACACAGAAAGGGTATTTCCCAGTCAGCTCTGCCATACAGGCGAAGTGTGCCAACAGTAAGTACTTTCAGTATTTTGTGATATTGTTACATGCAATGACAGAGGTATACATGCACTTTCAAAAGAGTATCCACAGATAATATGAAACACTATTTATCTGCATTAGGATTTGAAGCAGGCTTTGGTTTATGGTCCTAGGAATTATTACATGTCATAAATACACTGTACCTTTGTGGTTGGTATTCTGCTTGTAACAAGATGCATCCAAGATAGAGTGCTCAATAGATTGGGGAAACATTGTAGACATGTAGCTTTTGAACCCTATTTGCCCGAGGTCACCAAATGATAACCATTTTAGAAATCTGGTGGCCCAACAACAACTTTTGGTGGCCCTGGGCTATGGTTTATGTTGAGCCCTAGGATTTGTGACAGGCATGCCACATGCGCAGTTAACTTTTAAAGGACAAGTTCACCTTCATAAACATAGGGATTGAGAGAATGCAGCAATATTAGTAGAACACATCAGTGAAAGTTTTAGGAAAATTGGACAATCAATGCAAAAGTTATGAATTTTTAAAATTTGTGTGTTGGAACCGCTGGATGAGGAGACTACTACAGCTTGTGGTTTTATATGCGTACAACAGTATAAAGAAAATGTAAAGAAAATTCAACACATTTTCACTTTTTTCGCATAATAAAAGAACACTTGACTTGCCTCTTTCTAAATAACATAACATATGTCGGTAACGAGTCGAGGGAATGTGTACTTTTTTCAAAAGATGAAATTTTGTGAAATTCTCTCTATATTTTCCTTATATTGTTGTACGCATGTGACATCTAAGTTATTCATACACTGCAGTAGTCTTCTCATCCAGTGGTTACTGCACAAAAACTTCAAAAATTCATAACTTTTGAACGGATTGTCCGATTTTCCTCAAACTGTCAATGATGTGTTCTACTAATATTGCCACATTCTCTCAATCCTTATGTTTATGAAGGTGAACTTGTCCTTTAAGTAAACAAAATTGATGAAATGAATAGAATTGCAAATAGCAATTGAGCCAAATGAGATGCATGAGTACCTGTATAGGGAATGTTGTGATCATGTACAATGTGGTAATTAAATGCTGTATTACAGTGGTATACAAATATACCAACACCCACACCATCATCATGAAGTTTCATATTTCTGATCTTCTGAATGGGCATGTTCTGATAATTTTTACTCATTTGTTGCTTTTGTTTGGCTGTCCTTGGCTTGTCCATAAGTTCTATTTCTGCTTACTGAAGGCACATGGGGGGTCTTGTTGAGTTTTGGCATCCTTAATGATGCAACGATTAGAGAAATGTTGTTTTGACCAACCTCGGGGTAATGCAAGGTATAAAATGTGATTTGTGGAACACATTACAGATTTGTATAGCATAATATGTATAACATCTCCCTGCTCTGTCTGTTCATTCTAGTGGCTGAAACTGTCCTCCGATGACGTGAAAGAGCACATCTACAAAATGGCCAAGAAGGGCCTGACTCCATCACAGATTGGTGAGTGCTTCAGCTCATTGCTCGAATAACATGTAATAGCGATGTGACCGAAATGCCTAATACGATTACATGGTGTTATTGGAACAGCTATCTTACATGGTCACAAGGGAAGCACTGAAGTGCTTGCAGTAACAAAGCTACCAGGGGACCAACAACATGTGTACACTCCCTACCCTGGCAATGACAAAAGAGTTCTTTGCCTCTAGAAGGGCAAACTGCTGCTGCCAGAGGACTTGAACCTGGGACCTCATGATTGAGAGTCCTTGGTCTGAACCACTGAGCCACAGTGGTGTTTCTGATGCAATTATTATTTCCCTACACAAGAGCAATTATAGTTCAGCAGTTTTATAGAACATGCTGCTCTGTCCCACCTTAATGTACCAGGGCCATTGTGATTTATTTTGGATACTTCTTCAGTAGAACACAATGTCATGTGACGACTGTACACACAGGCTGTGAATTGTTAGGTCAATTGTTATGTAGGGGTATTTCAAAGGCAGCAAAAAAAAAAAAAAGTAAGATAAAAAGTTGGTTGGTTTTTTGAAAAAATTAGACACTGAGTCAAGTTTGACCCAAGTTTACTGGTAATGTTGAGTGTCAATATTCCCAAACCCCTTTCCCCTGTCAATACCAACAAACTGTTTTGCACATTTGGGCCAAGAGCTCAGAATCTCTCACGTTTTTCTTCAAATGTGAATAGATAGTTTACAAATACCTCAGATGATTTACATACAGGCATTGGAGACTGATTACTGTATAAACTGTTATTTTTGCGTACAGATATTTTCGCGGATGAGCAGGTCACAGACACTTTCACGAGATGTTGTTTTCGCGAAGTGACACTGAGGCTATTGTAAATGCACTATTAGCATAGCGCATGGCGACATTTTCGTGTTGTGTTAAATTCGCAGTCCAATAGTCATTTGCGAAATTTGCGAAAATTAAACCCTCGCGAAAATAACAGCATAAGAGTAGTCAAAAGAAACAATGCTTGATCGATCACTGACTTTGAACTCTCCTCTTGCATGAACTAGGCGTGATGCTGCGTGACTCCTACGGTGTTGCCCAGGTTCGCTTCGTCACAGGGAACAAGATCCTGCGCATCCTCAAGGCCAAAGGTCTGGCCCCCACCCTTCCAGAGGACCTCTACTCCCTCATCAAGAAGGCCGTCGCTGTCCGCAAGCATCTGGAGAGGAACCGCAAGGTGAGATGTTGGTCTTGGTTTAGCCAAGGCTCGACATCGGCAGTCTGGCCCTATGACCCAGGGCTACTAGAAATTGATTTAAGTCTACCACTTCATGAGAAATAATATCTTTTGGTAGCCCATTTGGACCACCAAAAAGATATCTGTTGGACAGCATAATTTCTCCAAGTATTTTGCACAAAATTTAGTGTTAAAGCGAGCCCCACCTGCTCACAAATTGCATATTCTGATAGCTTTTTATTTGGTTGGATTTTGATATTTGCTTCATAGGCAAATGAGGAAGTTTCATATACAGTACATATGTGACCCACCACAACAAAAGGATCCTAAAGTCGCTGATGGCTGAGCCAAGGAAATCGAGTTTGAAGTCAGATCATAAAAATCGCTCAAAACGATCAGATTTCTGTTTTTGGCATAATGTTGTAGTCTAATGTATCGTCTATCATCTGCCGAAATTGCCACTTTCATTGACAGATCTCATCCACGCAATGAGACATGCACTGATCCTTTACAATAACATGCAAATTTGGAAAAAGTGCAATTTGTCATTGTTGTCTTTTGAGTTCATGTGCTCAGTCATGCATTGCATTTGTCAACATAATTAGGTATCAGTAGAAAGAGGAAGAGTTCTCGTTTCCTCACAACCAACATTGCGCTCTCCATAGCTGACAATTATAAAATTGTAGCCCTCCCAAGTTGGATTATCTTTTTTTCTTTTTTTTGATACGCACTGCATAGATTGGAATAGAATTTGATGGGTAGGAAAGAGAAAGACAGAAAAATTGAATTTTTGGCTGCATTTGGAAAGATTAAAAGGTCTTTTTTAATCACTTGTAAAATTTAGAACTCTTGTAATGCAATTCCTCCCACTAGTCACCCCATTTATGCAGTAAGTATCAAAACAAGTATGCCAACCTTATTGCTTCATTCTTATGTTTTCTGTGTAGATGTTGAAGTACATGTCTTTCCTCCCTTTGAATGAGGGCAGTAACTACAAGAACAGATTGTGGCTTGTGAATATGACCTCTATTATGTTTTCTCCCCTGCGTGATTAGTGTGGTTTTAAAGTTTTTCCCTGAGGAATGAAGTGAAATGTAGGTGACTCCTGTTAAAAAGAACTTCTTGGGATCAGCAGTTTTCTTCTGTTATGTCTAAATCTCTTTTTAACCAAGCATTGAATTATGAAAAGAGGTATAAATAATTTTGTGAATTGAATTTTTACTTCTTTGTAATAAGACTATTATTATAATCATGTTTGTCATAATGGGGATGCATAGTAAAAAAAATAATACCAGAATGGGGGAAAAGAAAAGAAAAAAGCCACTCCTGACTTGTTCTGTCTCTCACACTCTTCTCCCTTCTCTGGCCCCCCAGGACAAGGACTCCAAGTTCCGCCTCATCCTGATCGAGAGCAGGATACACCGCTTGGCCCGCTACTACAAGACCAAGAGGATCCTACCACCCAACTGGAAATAGTAAGCAAACACCGCATTATAATGGTTCCACTGCGTTTAATAAAGAGATATTGTGCACCTTGTGAAATCAATGTGAACAGGACCAGAGAAAATCTGTTGACTAGGGTGAATGCAGAGTTACACAGAACTCAACAAGATAACAAAAGAATAGAACTAGAACAGGGAAATTTGGGGCTTTCTTTCTCAACCTACAGTAAGTGATTTGTTAACTTGTGCAATGTTGACTTATGCAAAATTTACTATATCGCATAGAATATATATGGGAGGTTGTCCTCAATCTTGTGAACTTGCACGGTGTATCTCCTCTGGCACTGCTTTCTCTGTTCAATTTTTTTTTTCTGTGTTTTTTTTTTTTCCAATTTTACACCTTTGAAAATAGAAACAAGACACATAAGAAAGAAAAAGTACACCCCACCTCACAAGGAAGAGAGAAATAAAGGGATCCCTTGAAGTCATGTTTATGTTTGCTCTCTCCTTTCCTGAAGGCACAGACAATTTGACAAACTTTTACATGAGAAATACGCCTTCACTGCTTACACTACATGTGTCTATGATTATCGCTGCATTTGATAAGTCAAGCAGGAAATGATTTTCCTGGTATCGCATAGCAATTTGCTATGCTTTTTGGTATGATTGCTATACAAAGTGTCATTTACCCAGCAGTTTTATCACTAATATAGACTTGTAAACCATTTTGTTCAACTAAAATTGCTATTCAATTTCGAGAAGGAAAATAATTACCTGGTCCAGTATAATTGGTGTAATCTTCTGCCAATTATTTGTGCAATTACAAGAACCATGAGGTGTCCTTAAGCTGTAATGTATTCATAACATTTAAAGAAAAAATAAACATAGCATTGAAAGTGGAAGCTCTGCTGCTTGTTCATCCACCTTAAGTCATTGAGAACCAGCTGACTTTGCTATTTAACACACATTTCCCATAGACACCTGCCAGAGGGTACTCAGGATTTGGCTTCAGTGGGTTAAAGGTCCTGTTCACCTTTGGGAGCAGTGATTTGAAAAATTTTCAAGATAGCACATTTAATGCATATGTGTAGGTCTGTCGTATCACAAAACATCCTGCCATGTAAAATTTTTGCAATAAAGCCTAAAATATAAGGAGATATCTGTATTTTTCTCAAACCATAACTGTAGATGGTTTAGTCTGAAAACATTTTTATTAGAACTATTGTTCACATTTTGTGTCTTTAACAATACTTAACTTCAAATGGTAAATTATGCCGTTAATGCTTGCTTCCAGCTGTTTTTCAATCACTGTTCTAATGTTCATGGTTGTAGTAATTTTAGCTCTGTTATGTAAATTGTGAACTCAGTAGGAGATGTCATTGACAAGATATTTAATTGGACACTCATTGGGATTTCTATTTTCCCCTGATCTTTTCTCTCATATTCACAGCGAATCATCGAACGCAGCTGCCCTGCTGGCCTGAAGTGGGTTGATATCGCCTCTGTAGGTTATGGCAATGTACAAATAAACTAGAAGCTCCACTGGTAAAGCAAGTTCACTTTGTACTTAGTCTTCTTTCCAGTCTTTTGCTTCAAGTGATTATATGATGCGAGGAAGGCATTTTCTGTGCCAGTGTGTTGCGAGTTGATTCAAACTACTGTATACGCCATATATTAAGTGAGTCTAATTTTTTGCAAATCGGGAATTCCCGACAATTTCGCGATAGGGGAGTACAGTAATGAACGAAAAAATGTACAGTGCACTTCCATTGTAATGAACACGGCTGTAACAAAATTGCGGCTACAACGAAGTAAAAATTCGGGCCCGCAAAATTATCCACTCTTTGTTCTTTATAGTTTATTTGTTCGGTGATAACGAACGTTTGATACATTGTACAACGAAAGAAACTTTGCCGGTCCCGAGGACTTTGTTGTAACAGGAGTCCACTGTACGTGTGCATGTCGCATTCATGTCGAGATCAGAGTTAGAATTTTTGCGTACATGTAGGCCTACTGCTAAATTTGCGAATACCACCAGACTTGAGAAATTCATGAAAAATGAAAACCACGCGAAATATGTGGCGTATATATGCAGTAATATTAGTGGGAGTTAATGAATGATGAGATAAAAATGATGTCATTGTGTGTGGTGATGGTATGCAGACTGTTCTCTTGAATAATGAAAATCATGTAATGATACACAGTAGTACAGCATGTTTTTGACTTGTGTGTGTGCTTGTGTTTGTTTGTATTCAGTGGTGTTGTAAGCTGTGTATCAAGTACATCAGGGTCAATTTAGTCAAATGGCGAACATATTGTTGGGTTGTGTTGAGTGGTTTTGCGTTGATTATGAAATCAAAAACTGTATTAATTTTTGCTGCAGGCAGTGTACTGCTTTAAGATGTTCACAAAATATTGATTTGTTGGGCAACATATTTGAGCGGTTTACCTTCATGAACATTAAAGAGATTGCATAGTTTTGGTTGAGACCTAATTTCAGGTTTCTAAAATTTTTGGTGAGATAATGAGAAACCTCTTATGAAATATGAAAGAGCATGTAATTCCATGAGGAATTCAATGTTTATTTGATGAAAAATGGTTTTGAAATGGCTGAGATATCCAAAAAAGAGCGATTTTAATAAAGTGTGGGACACACCCTTTATAACGATTGCTTTGTTCTACTTTTTTTTGTGTGTGGATGTTTCAGTCATTCCACACCCCATTTTCATCAAATAAACTTTGAATTCCTCGTAAAATGGTATGTTCTGTACTATTTCATAAGTGTTTTCTTGGTTTCTCGCAAAAAGTTAAAAGCCCAATTCTCATCTCCACCAATACTGAACCATCCCATTAAAGATGTTCACAAAATATTGATTTATTGGGCAACATATTTGAGCGGTTTACCTTTTTGAGCATATGTGACCGTGCATCACAAAACAAACAAAAAGTCGCACCCCTTGATTTTACGTGAAGACTCAAAACAGGTGAAATGGGTCAACTAAGTCAATCTTGAGTTTTTCATATTTTCTGAAAGAGCTATCTTTCTTCTACATTATTCTTTAGTTTGGGATCATAACACGAATGGGAAAGTGTGGTTTCTGCAGTTTTTCTACAACCCCTGTTTGGGGGAGAGTACACCTGTAGAATGATCAGGTACATGTAATAGAGGCCCCTTTTCATTTCTTGAAATCCTTTGTACACTCTTCACTTTCAAGTCTAACAACTTTTCAAAGGATAACGCTACTGCTTTGAAATTTGGCAGTAATCATGGACAGAATGTATCAATAGATCATGCTCAATTTCAGCTTAATCTGGAAATCCCTTCATTGTTGCTCCAGTGGTTTACATCCTCTGTTTTGTCCTTTTCATCCCACAGCTAGCACAGCCTTGTAAAGATTAAGCGCTTGAATAGACTCTGTACTTCAGAGCCTCTTTTCTCAGTTCACACTTCTCCAGAGTGTGTGCTTTCTTTCCAGTATTTAGGTAGGTTAGGGGAGTCCATTTGAATTCAGTTATACATCATTTTAAAGCTTAGGGTCTGCTCTTTCAGAATCTGTCCTTAACTAAAAATCAATGTCTGGCGACTTTTTGTTGGTTTTGTGATGCAGGGTCACATATACAGTATTTTTGACTCCCACATGATACAGTGTATTTGTAATTTGAACATAGACTTTTGGTTTCACCAGTTTCTTTGTGGCCAAAGGTTTTGTGTCCACATTTGTTTTGCCTCGTGGTACACTAAATGGAGAACCAACCATTACACTTCATACACTGAAAGAAATAAATACAAGAAAATGGATTTGCAGTCCTCTAGTGAAAGTTTTATTTCCTCTTTTTGCTATTGATACAACACATGTGCCCTTGTAATCTACATACACGTGTATATACTTCACAGCTAGCTCCGTGTAAGTGAAATCTCAATGGCACTGAAGAAAAGGCATCAGCTTTTAAGGCAGTATTTCATTTTATCGAGTTTGAGTAGCAACAAAACATATCCATGAATACATAACATCTGTATTTGCACGAGCATGAGAATATGGCATGAATATCATAAAGATGTGTACAGATTTAGTACATATTGTACATGCATACATATGTTGTAATTACATGTACTATACACACAAACATATTTACCTCGATTGTTTCGACAAAATTCGACCAAAAAAAAAATCACTGAGTCAACTAATACATGCATGGTACTAATTTTGGAAAAGAGGAAAAATGCACGTACAGCCATGGAATTTCAAAATTTATGTCCTTCACTTAGCAGATTATTGATTATTCGGCATCTATGCGCTGTCGACCTGCATGGATTGAATATTAATACATGTACATTGTATTTACTTTTGGGTATTCCTCTCTGAGGATACAGTTCAGGGGTCGCAGAACCTTATTTGTTTGTGTGTGTGTGGGGGGGGGGGGGGGGTCAGGGGTCAATGGTAGCCTATGGCAATTGGAGATACCAATGGTCAGTGGTAATCTATAGGAATTTGGAATTTGACAATGACGTTAATGAAATGGGACGTGGGGGGGGGGGGGGGGGGGGCTTCAATCATCTATTTATAATTCATGCCTCTGCTATACCTCCGCCGAAGACAGCATTCTCTTTATTTTCTGCACTATTCGCACGTGAAGTTCTCGTCTTCATTTTGCTTGATCTTTCCATACCTTGAAACAGATCACGTTCTAGAATCTCCTGACCGACTGACTCACACGTCTATTTCATGAATATTTTAGAAATTGGAAAGCACTTTTATATCAAATACCTGTTTCTAGGTTAAGCGTCTGTACACAACAGATCGATCATATACGACTTTAATACCCAATCCATATTGTTTCATCGCATTATTTTCTCTATCTAATCCTTTGAAGTAAGCCCTACATAGCTCTTCAATCTCTTTATGATGATGATGATGATTATCATTATTCCACAGTATAATCAAAAAGTGTCAGACATGAAACAGTGCAGCATTATGACTCACATAAGGTCACATAATAACTAGGGTGCTGTATTATAAATCAACACAAGTCAACATGTATGTCAGTAAGATGCACAGATCCCTTTATGCTAGTTCGAAACAAAGATATCCTTACACACAGCTTCTTTCTGGTTGGAAATGGCATGGGTATGGTTTGCAACAACTGTATTCACATAATATTATATCCTAATTATATGAAGACCTGAATATAAGAACGACCCAAGTCCAATTTTTAGCCAAATTCAGTTTGACATGGGAAATTGTAGCTTATGCATGGACTTATCTTGTGTATATCCTAATTACCCCCGGAAGTGCCTGAAATGAATGAGTGAAATCTTATATGAATGGAAGAATGAAGGACTCGGGTCATTCTTACATTCATATTATAGCGCCCTCTCTCATCCATTCTCATCTCTTATAGCAGAATATCATGTATATGATACAAAGAACGACCCAAGTCCATCACACAAAATGTCATAATAATGTATGATCTAATTTGTATATACAATGTTGCCTTCCCATCACAGTTAAATAGAATATTATTGGACAAATTTTAAAAAAAATTAAGTTTTTCTAAGTTTACTCGAAATGGTCTTCCATGGACTTGGGTCGTTCTTATATTCAGATACTCATATATTATGTAATACTAATATATTACGTACTATTATCACACTATATATGCAAGTGGTGTTTAGAACCAGTTTCCATGTTGTTGAAGACCTGTGACGGTACAATTTGGTTCTCTATTATCAGATTATTATCCTCATTGCTTGGTCCTTCAGAAGGGTCTTTAACCCTTCTGAAGGACCAAGCCTTATGTCAATGATTTGGTTGACTATATTGAACGATGTAAAGTAAATTTGTATGCAGATGACACAGTGTTATATTGTTCGGGGAAAAGTGTAAATGAAATAGAGTGTGTATTGAATTCTGACCTGCAGAACATATATGAATGGATGTGTTTAAATAAGATTAGTGTAAATTGTGAAAAAACAGTATGTATGTTACTGGGTTCTCGTTATAATTTAAGTAAATGTAATAAATTAAAATTATTTATTTCTGGAAATAGAATAGAACAGAAGGATGTTGTGAAATACCTCGGTGTTATGATTGATCAACAGCTGAAATGGGATATGCATATAGATACAATGTGTAAGAATATCGTTAAAATGGTGAAATTTCTGGGCCGTTTACGCAGTTATGTAAATACTTCAACTTTGAAATCGATATATATAATTTTCATTCTCCCATTATTTGATTATGCCGATATTATTTATGGATCATCGGCGGTAAAACACACAGATAGATTACAAAAATTACAAAATAGGGCACTGAGAATAATTCTTCGAGTGAACCCTTATAAGTATGTCTCAAATCAAGAAATTCATACACTGATGAACCTTCAAACATTAGAATCCCGGCGCAAAGATCATTTGTATTCCATGACATTTAAGGCCATAAATAATATTTCTCCATTGTATTTAAAAGAGATGTTTAGATTTTCCGATACGCCATATAATCTTCGTTCTGTGGGTACTCTTGTTCTTCCAAAACCCAAAACTCAATACTGCCGTAAGTCTTTTAGTTATAGAGGATCGTGTTTATATAATAGTATCAAATTTTTAATTTGAGTATATTTGTAGATGTATTTTTTTTCTTTTTCTTCTATTTCATTGAAGCGTAGATGTACACATTTGTTAAATTCCTTGATTTGGCTTATTGCCATCATGGTAATAGTGTTCGTATAACTGTAGGGTAGTAGAGGATGTTATTTTAATTCTGTTTAGTGTAGTTTTTGTTGATACAAGTTTGCATGTTAATTTCAGATATACCGAGTGTGTTTTCTTCTGGACCCCTCGGTAGAACAGCTCCACCATGAGGGCGGAGCTGAGTAGGGCTATCCAGCCGCAGTTTCATGTACTTTTGTGATAATTTCTTTGTATTATTCAATAAGAAGTGATGTACATATTTTTTTTTTTTATTTTGCGGAAATAAAATCAATCAATCAATCAACCACGGTCGGTCACTTGGTATCATATCGCATTCATTGACTTCCTCATCCCTCGTGAAAAACAGTTTATATTGAAATTGAAATCTATTTAAGACGACTTGATACAATCCAATTTTCAAAATAGGAAAAACCGGTACACCAGAGTGTAATGATAATCATTGTGTGGTACTACCTCGGAGAAAGTACTTATAGCAACGGAAGCTTTAGCCTAGATCCATCACTATATAAACTGATGAATTAGACACGTAAATGAAGTGACCAATCAAGTTTCCTTTTGTTTTTCGTAGTGCCAATAAGATAAATGGTTTGTGCGCGGGAGATATGAACATTGTAATATTTTCTCCTTTTTTTATTTACATACATGGAATGCAGAAATATTTTTTATGGAGTGTTGTGCTCTGAAAAGTACTTTATATAATAGGTATGGTATTACCGGACTGTACAGCATGATGATTCTGGACGCGCAAATTTCTGAGTATAAATTCATTCAATACGTGCGGGACCTCATAGGCTATCCTCACAGAGCGTTATATGGGCCGAAATCG
The DNA here is from genome assembly GCF_040938485.1 of Diadema antillarum. Taxonomy (NCBI): domain Eukaryota; kingdom Metazoa; phylum Echinodermata; class Echinoidea; order Diadematoida; family Diadematidae; genus Diadema; species Diadema antillarum. Next base: position 1,763,081 of record NW_027271873.1, on the reverse strand, counting down.
CCAAAACAGCGACACAAAATGTAGAAACCCTAAGAAACTCAAATTTCACCTGAGAAATGCCAATTTATTATTTTATTTTATCATTTCATCTATTTATGTCGATTTCATGAATTCTTTGAAATGTTTATGTTAGACCTTTTACCGTATAATACGAAATTTGAGCCTCATTTGCCGACTTTCTTTTCGTAGTCCGCTCGGTACGAGTGTGTACGGTGAATCGTGGGTATGAATTTTGATTCTCGTGCAAGGACATTATGTGAAAGACGTCGATTGTTCCGTTACGAAAATCGTGTCCATAATTATAGTGCACAGGACAAAAAAGACCTTTTGAAGAGGGGTTAACTTGAATTCTATTTTCCAAAAATCGGAGCGAATAATTTTCAGGACTTTGTGAATTACTGGTGTAGTTTTTGGCCGAAATTTCATCCTTTGAGTAGGGAATTCAGAGCGTCCTGTGATACAATCCACTCTCCTAATTTTTGAGGGCATGGACCTTCGCCGACAGTTTAATGAAATGCCAATCTGTCCCGCCCAAAGCCATGCACGTGGCTAAATTCGATGGTGCCATGACGGTTAGTGGCATGTCACCCTCGAGATTGCCGGTGCCGACAAACAAGGCTTCGGCTGGCCATGCCTCATCGGGTGGATCGCCGTCCGTGGGTGTCATCTTCAGTCCCAGCGGATGGTCGTGTTCGGGTCGAGACAACCAGTGCATAAGGGCTTCCAGTAGCTCTTTCTTCGGAAACTCGTGTCCCCTGACGATGAGGAATACATGCGGGTTTTTCTCGCCAGGGTCAGCGATGTCGAACTCGTAGATGGTAATGGCGAGGATGGTGTCGTCAGGTGCCGTGATCTTCCACTTCGTGGTCAGGGTCGCGCGTCTGCTACACGTAGTCTCGTGGGTCAGGATGGGGTAAATGACGTAATGCTGATTCAAGTTCACCTCGATGTCCAGCGATTCGTAAAACCCCTCGTTTTCAGAAAACGATGTCTCGGTCCCAAGGGCGTCTTCCAAGTTGAAGTTCCCGATAACTTTTTTTTTTTTTTTTTTTTTTTTTTTAGGGGGGGGGGGGGAGTGAAAAGCAGCTGTACTCATCAGTGATGATAATAAATGACCAGAGTAAAATGAAACAAAGGCTTGTAGAAGTTTTAGTGAAATCGAACAATAACAAGAACGTTATACGAAAAGCAAAAGTCAATCTCGCCTAAGTCGACCTCGCATAAATTGTCTAAATTGTCATGGAGACAATGAATTTCTTCCAGGGTTGGGATAATTTTTTCTTTTTTTCAGTGTGTAAGTCGGAATTCACTTAAGTCGATGGATTTTTTCCTGCCCCTTTCGATTCGTCTTACTGGACAGGTCAAAGGCATTATTAACCATGTGCAGATGAAACAACCCCATTCAGCTTTAGTGCTTCAAAATAGTTAGTGATAGAAACAAGAAATGTCAAAATGATAATCAGTATGATCAATGTTACAAGTATTGTTAAAATATACAAAATGTGAAAAATAGTCCATAATGAAACTGTTTATAGAATAACTCGTCTGCAGTTATGGTTTATTGAGAAAAACAGTGATCATCTCCTTATATTTTAGACTGTAATTGCAAAATGTCACATGGTAGGATGTTTTATGATACAACTGACCTACGCATATGCATCACTTTTGTGATAACTCAGAACATCTTTTAATTCACCGCTCCTAATGGTAAACAGTACCTTTAGCTACATTGGCTGGAAGTGTGCTCGGAATACATGAATAATATCCATGACAATCACATTATCAGTGGTGGATTCAGGAATTCCGTAAAGGTGGGGGCGCAAAAATTATTTCTGGTGCCACTTCCGGGTTTCATCGGCTGACAAGCAAAAACAACAACAACAAGAAGCTTCACCGCAATAAAGATTAAAGGGGCGCCCCCTTATTATTATTTTTTTATATATCTTTTATTTTCCAAAAAGTTAAGGGGCGCGCGCCCGGTGCGCTTCTCCCTCTGGATCCGCCACTGATTATGCAATTTAGATGAAGTAGAGATGTCACCACCGCACAATTTTTCTCAGGTTTGTCAACAGTATGAAGTACTTGATATAAAATGTTCACAAGTCGACAAGATCGGTGTGTATCTCATAATTATGCATCGTGTATAGTGTTTTGTAAATGAGGGCGAGCTTCTCGCCAACACCTGTTCAGTATATGGGTTAAAACTGCTAAAATGTACAATTCGAATATAATTTTTTTTAAAACAAAGTTTTCCCAAAATATTTTAACATCATAAAGAAAGAGAACACTTTATATTATGAGCACATATACGTGTATTGTTCTCAACTCTTTTTTCCATATACTTACTTCAAAGTGAGCCCACGAATATTACTGGTGTATATACGTTGTACGTTACTGTACTACACTTTGTTAATGTTATTCTTTGTTTGTATGTATGTATGTTTGTTTGTTTATTTATTTATTTGTTTTGTTTGTTTGTTTGTTTTTAGTTACTCTAGGACGTAAAACCGTGGGGTAAACGTAGTTAGAAAAGTATCTTTTGGAATCCTCACAAACGTTCTTACCTGCCTGGCAGTATTCCCCTACGTGGCAGCCGACGCAGCGGCAGTAGAATCCGATGGTAGAGTGGTTGAAGCAGGTGCCTCCGTTTTGACACATCACAGAGGCACATGTTGGTGGCACTTTCAGTTTTTCGAAAGTACAACAAGCCAAATAATGATAAAGGTGGTGATTATAATGATGAATTATGATGATGATTGTGTTGACAATTTTAGATATTGATTCTTTGATATTGTACCAGCAGTAATGGTAATTAGTACATCCGAAAATAGATAAATGAAGACTGAAATGAAAGTTAAACCCACAGAATCGGAGTCTTAGCTATAAGGCGTCAAGGCGGGAGAATTCTATCGTTTATAATTCCGGTACTTGGGTTGGAGTATTTTCATATTTTTCAGGTGAACATTGCTGCTAATTACTGACATGCGTAGAATTTGAACAGCCCCGCGCTGTGTGGAACAGGGCAAATGACTTTACTATATATAAATAACATTATCAGAGCGCTTGCTCATATTAAAGGACAAGTCCACCTTCATATACATAAGGATTGAGAGAATGCAGTAATATTCGTAGAACACATCAGTGAAAGTTTGAGGAAAATCAGACAATTCGTTCAAAAGTTATGAATTTTTAAAGTATCTGCGCAGTCACTGCTGGATGAGAAGACTACTACACCATTATGATGTCACTTGCGTACAACGACATAAGGAAAATAAAAAGAGAATTTCACAAAACTTTACTTTTTGAATAAAGTGCACATTTCTTCGACTTGTTACTGACATAATTATGTTAAGGGTGATATTATTCCCCCTTCTGAAAGAGAGAAGTGGAATGTTCTTTTGTTATGCGAGAAAAATGAAAATATGTTGAATTTTCTTTATTCTTTCTTTATATCGTTGTACACATGTGACATCATAAGCTATGGTAGTCTTGTCATCCAGCCGTGGCTGAGCAGAAACTTCAAAAATACATAACTTTTGAACGGATTGTCCGATTTTCCTCAAACTCTCACTGATGTGTTCTACTTATATTGCAGCATTCACTCAACCCACATGTCCATGAAGGTGAACGTGTCCTGTAAGAGAATGAATTCGGACAAAACATGTGAGCTCTGAAATATCTTCATTATTATTCAGAAAATGCTAAGCTCTTACTTGGAACATTATTGACAAATAAGGGAACAGTATAAAGGGGGTTGGGTAGGAATATCGAGGGTGTAATCTCACCTTTGTAGTGGCAGTGAGTGCCAGTGTATGGTTCAGTGCATTCGCATCTGTAACCCGACAAATCTTCAACGCATTTCCCTCCGTTCATGCACGGCTCGGATAAACAAGCTAAACACAAAAGAGTTCATAATTATTCGCATATAATATGATACATATTGATTATTGTGTTCCTCCACATTTATATCAGTGTTGCGTATTTTGTACAAAAAGAATGTACTCATGTACTCATGTACATGCTATAGGCACTACAGGTATACAAAGGGCTTTCTCGCAAAATCGGTTAGGCACCATGCATGCATTATAAATTTTCTCATCGTTTTCTTTGGAGTTTTAGCAGCTTCAATCGTCAGGATCTCAACGTAACAAGAATGGAGTTAGCTCGTTTTGTGACAAAACTTTTCATGATACTGTAAAGTGTACATAATAGTGAGTTCACGCATAACTAATGGTGATGAAGATTCCAGGCATAATGATAAAATCCTGATTTGCTTTTATCACTTCTGTGATGATGTCGGTGACAGCATTGATATGACTATAAGAATGATATTACTACTGCTAGTTTATACTACTACTACTATACTACTACTACTACTACTACTACTACTACTACTACTATAGTAGTAGTAGTAGTAGTAGTAGTAGTACACTATTCATACTACAGTCTACTACTACTACCACCACCACCACTACTACCACTACTACTATATGGCTATAATATAATGCTTTTATGTTTATAACTGTAACTATTAGTGAAAATATTAGTGTAACTATTAGTGTAACCATTCGTGTAGCTCTGTGTGGTTGTTTATTAGTATAACCATTCGTGTTACTCTCAGTGTAACTTTTAATAGTTTAATTGCACGAACATTGGACATACCTGGCCAGGTGCACTCGATGTTCACAGGGGAAGAACCTGCTGTTGAAAATAACGTTCGCATGATGCGATCTTTTCTATCCGAGACGAACTTCGGTGTGAAAGTGACAACATCAGTGTCATTTCTTCGAGTCAGTTTATTGATACCAGGGAAATTAATGGATTTACACAGCCTCCTTGAAGTCAAACACTCCTTGGTCTGAAGAGAGATTGCAACAACTGTGCGAGATAAAAACAGTAATGTTTGAATAACATGAATAATTGTGATGATAATGATAGCAGATGCAAAATGAAGGAAATTATACGATTCATTATATCAAAGTAAAGAAATTACACGTCACCAACAATTTCTTTTTTTTTCTGTGAAGTAATAGGCTAAGTAAGATTAATGATAAAAGTTTCATCGACATTGGTCATTTTTTTTTAGCTTCACAAGTGACTAGAGTTTGAGAAATAATTATTTTGCGAGCAACCACATTGCTTCATAGATGAATTGATAATATATGAAATGATGATCACATCCACATGTCTTTCATTGAGCTCCGGTCAAATCTTAGATCAATGTCAATTAAAAAAGAAATAAACTCCCCATTAAAGTTTTGTTTATGTTTCAGTGAATCACAGCAATCTTGAATATAAGAAATATGTTATACTGAAGCATGGGCTGCCCAAAGTTTTAAGGCACAACAGGATTTTACGATGATTATTTCTTTATTTCTCTGTTTATTTATTTATTTATTTATTTATTTATTTATTTATTTATTTATTTATTTACTTATTTGTCTATCTATCTATTCCGTCATATTTAAACAGGGTAGTCCCCTCAGTTTCTCAACTGCTTTCCAGAGGAGCCATGTGTACAAATACATGATAAAACACTGGAGTTCAACAGACTTCATGAAAATCACATACCAAAAAAAAAAAAAAAGCACACGCACACACACACACAAACCATAAACAAAACTATACACGCTTAAAAAGATACTAGACTAACATATACTTAAATCGGCATAGACGAAGTGAATTATTCAAGAAAAAAATGAACGTATGAATTAACTGTGTATAAATCACTGTAATGACACACTTACTAACTATTGATAGAACTATCAATATAGATTATCAAATATTGATAGATATTTGAAGCCTACCAACCAATTGGAAAGTTGATGACAACTATCTCAGCCGACTTTGCTTCCAAGACGAACACAATTATCGGATTAAGGGTTTGCATTGTTTTCACAAACAGTAATACTGACATAATCACGATAATCGCATTTCTTGTTCAAAATGAAGATAAGATCGTCCCACATCTCTTTCTCTCAAACAACCTCATATGCCTGCAAATTACCATAAAACAACAACAGCAAACAAAAAACAAAACTTCAGCCCCCTCCTCTTATCATTTTTACAAACCTTTACAATCAGCTGACAATATACACAGAATGATCTTTTGTGAAAGGATACAATAATATACTTTTCATTTATACTTTTAAAAACAAGGATATACATTATGTACATGCAATAGGCTTATGAGAAATATATATGGAAATTCTCTCCATATCAGAATGGTATTGCATGTTCTTTGTTATACAACAATGTGAGCCCAAGTTGTTTTCTCCTGTAAACACTTGGATTTTGTGTGTTTATATCTCATGGAAATTCTCTCCAATTCTGCTGTATTCATAATCATACATATAGCCATAATTATGTAAAAGTGTATGGGTGTATGTGGGTATGTGTGTGTGTGTGTGTACGTGTGTGTATGTGTATGAGAGAGAGAGAGAGAGAGAGAGAGAGAGAGAGTTTTTTGGGGGCGGTGGGCTCATTTCAAAGCAACGTGAGACCACTTACCTGCGAAGCAGGAAACAGAAATGAACAGGAAACAAAAATGTCTGATGTCTCGCTTGACGATTGCAGTGAACATTATTCCTATACCGGACATTACGTCATAGCGTAGACAACAACGGCAATCAAAAGAAGACAGTCGGTCTCCCACGGGGCGGCAAACTTGTGTTAAGTGGTGCTCGTTGTTGGCTCCTTGCTGTCATCTTGTATTCTGACAAAACAGCGGCTGTCAGTGTGTGTGTGTGTGTTTGTGTGTTTGTGTGTGTGTGTGTGTGTGTGTGTGTGTGTGTGTGTGTGTGTGTGTGTGTGTGTGTGTGTGTTTGTCAGGGGGTAGTGTTCACGCTCATTATATTCTAATATCGCCATTTACAGCTCAAAGAGACATATCAGCGAAACATTGAAAAAATGCATACGCACAATAAAAGCAACAACAAGTAAGAAGTTATTTCAAAACCTACAAAATTCGTGACCCTGGTATTTCATGTGGGGGGGGGGGGGGTATGAATACATTCTCGAAATTACATAATCACTTTTCGCAGTAGATACCTACAAACTCGTTTACTGATATCATGCAATGTATTCATCGGTTTTTGCTCATGTACTCGCCTACTTGATTTATTTCATCTGCATTAAAGGGATAATGTACCATTTGAAGATGAAACAAAAACCCAGCATTAGTGCTTCAATATAGTTCTAAAATGTGAGTCAAGGATAGAAACATAGAAATTTGAACCAGTATGATTAATGTTAAGTATTGTTAAATATACAAAATGTGCAATAGTTCACATTTTGAACTACAGTCATGGTTGAATGAGAAAAATAGTGATATCTCCTTTAATTTTAGGCTTTATTGCAAAAATTTTATATGGTAGAATGTTTTGTGATACAACTGACCTACACATATGCATCAAAAGTGATATCTTTAGCATTTTTTAAATCACTGCTCCCAAAGGTAAGCAGGACATTTAATGATAATTTCATGTAGGAGAGATGCATATTATGTAAGCGGGTATTTGTATGAGCTCGTTGAAGACGAAACGATATTATGGTCATCAACTTGAACCATGGAACCGCCTGTGTTGATGGGTGTAAAACTCGTGTAAACTTAAAGGGTAATGGACTTTATATACGACTTTTACAAAAAATTTCAACACCTCATCCTCCACTTTTCAATAATTCAAGAAGGTGCGTGCTTCACTTTCTTTGCATGGCCACCCTTTATACGAGCGGTATAAGGATGTACAAGATCACGAATCACCGGGACAAACCGTATTTTGAAAAGGATAAGCGTGCTTGATAAGGAAAGAACAATTATCTAGATTCGCTTCTGTTGGAGATGACGAAGAATGTCAAACTCTTCATTGGCTCCTTTTCCCCGTCCTCTTTTTCCTGTCTACTTTAGTTCCTTCCGTCATTCCTTCCACGCTCATCCTCCTTTACCAATGTGTACACTAGAGCTGCTTCGTGTATAGTTATATTATGTGTGCGGTTGCACGCATGCGTGTTTTGTTCTTTGTTTTTCTCTGCTTTATTTCAGCGAACAGTCTGCCTTATGAGTTTTGTTATTTCAGTAATTAGTTATTGCGCTTGAGGGTACTAAAAATTACAAGCCAAGCTTTTTAACGGACCTACGTTCGGGTCCCCTCCACCCCCCCCCCCCCAAAAAAAAAAGAGAACGACGATAATTTTTCTTTGATCCTGTGAAGAGTCAGTATATGATTGTATTTCCTGACATATTTTCTTCTGATTCTTCTGATAGATAGATAAGATATATGCATCCATAAATATATATGGAAACATAGTAAAAAACACAAACAAGACAAGTATACAATGCAACATGAACTGGAAGCATAAAGAAAAATCGTTATAGAGGCATGTACATTTACTTTTCATTATCACACACACGCATCCATATACTGAGTAGTTTTAAATACGTATACTATTATATATGAGTGTACGTGTGTGTGCCTGTGTGTGTGTTTGTGTGTGTTTGTGTGTGTATGTGTGTGTATGTGTTTGTGTGTGTGTGTGTGTGTGTGTGTGTGTGTGTGATTGTATGATTTATCAGAATTGATATCACCGTCAGTTGAGGAGATATAAAAATGTTTAATATTGGGAAATCGCTATATTACCGTAGAAAAATGTGCAGTGGAGTGTTGTAGTGGAGAGACAAATGATCTTTGTACTCAAATAAAAATCACACCTGCTATTGCTGCTTCTCACAGAACCAACTACCAATATTGACGAATTATTGAAAGAAGATGTCGCATTGGAACTAAAATCGAGGTGACAGAAATATAAAAATGATGCAACGGCGATTGGGGCGGACTAGCGGTATAAATTAGGGACGGGAGAACAAAATTAAATGGACGGTATACATAGTGATGGTTTAAGTTTGATAGAAATCATGTGGTCATTGCGTCAAATCTTAGATCACTGTAGATAGTGTGTAACACAAGCATGTTAGTATTCAATTCAATTTTTATGAGCACTTACCTGGCAGGAAATGTGCTGGTATACATGATAATAATGTATTCTATAATATGCTATTATATCACAATATTTCCACACTGTTCATCTAAAATATTGCTTGTGACCTCGATAACGGTGTAAGGTATAAACAAAGGATGCAACTGCCCCTCAACATCATAATGACTATTTCCATCACTGTTATTGTATTTTCTTCATTATCATTCTCGTCATATGCTTGGAGATATATATATATATATATATATATATATATATATATATATATATATATATATATACAATGTGTGTATACCATATACATGCATACAACATTAAAGCCATGTAACTGATAATTGACAAATTGCCCAACATCGACGTAAATAAGCACTGAATTGATCAGTGTTTTAGTAGTAGCCATGATATATCATGGCTACTACTAAAACACTGATCAATTCAGTGCTTATTTACGTCGATGTTGGGCAATTTGTCAATCAGTTGCATTAAATACACCTCGACGGAATAATTTCACTAATTTGAATTAAAGCCATGTATCTATATCTTCGACAGATACACTGATACATTAGTATTGAAAAAAAAAATCAACGCGAAAAGGCAATCTAACAACAAATTAACAAAAATAGACATATTCAGCAAAGGACATGCAAGAACAAAGCCGATTCTTATTTATTTCATTTCATTTCTTGTATACAGCTACGAGTTCACACAAAGAAGTTGAAATCGTGCTAACACCGTGTCTTTTGCATTCGTCCAACCACCAACCTATCACGCTCGATCGGATGAATAATACGTAAGAGAAGGCGTGTGCTGAAAACGTGACGTATATGGAATTGAGTAATCGCTGAACTTTACACATACACAGGCACAAAAACACCGAAACGCACACACACACACACACACACACACACACACACACTCCCTCCCCCTCTCGCTCTCTCACATGCACACACACACACACACGCGCGCGCACACACACACACACATTTAAGCTCAAATATATACAAAACACATGCACCATTATCACGTGTGATAAACAAATTAACCCTTTCTGTGCCTGCGACTTTGAACAGCGTGTAAAAAGCTATGGGGTTTCCTGTGCTAATTAGCACTCAAGGCACACAAGGGGTTAAAAACAATTGTCGCTGAATACGCAAGTTGCTGTGCTTCATGAGGGTTGTGAAAATATGAGTGAAAATATAAAGTTACCATAACGAAAAAGCTACGTGAAAAGTCCCTTAAGATAATGTCTGGTTGTTGCATGGCTGTGAAAATTAGTCGTGTGAGATTATATAAAGTAGTAAAATCATGTTTTCTTGATGTATTACAATAAAAGATCAGTTTTGTTTTTGTTTTTTCACTAAGCTATATAGTCGTTCTGCATGAAATATTCGTAGATTCTTTTTGTGTATGGGATTGTGTGTGGGGGGATCTATACTGACGATGTTGGTCTATTTAGAGATGAAACCGTACGTTTGAGTTATTTAAAACAATAATGTCTGAAATGGAATCAATTTTAGTAATATTAATATCCCAGATTAGGAAGATGTTATTGATGGTAAATATTGACCCTCTCATTCTAGCCCTATTAAATTCATTTAAACTTTCCAAGTAGGACTAATCCTGTAAGCGCCGCTATTGGCTGAAAAAAAAAAATAATAATGGGAAGTTTAATTTGAATTTATTGCAATGTAATTCACAATGTTATGATTTTTTCGACTCCATTAATTAAGGAAACCTATATTCCAGTATCTAAAATTCAGTGGATAATATTATTCTTGATAATGGAGAGAATGTTAAAACAGTTAAAACAGGTAGAATAAAATCTTAAAACAGGTATAGAATAATTTCGTACCCATACCCAATTCATGCGTCAATCTGAAATGTTGAAATAAAATTTTGTGGATTGATTGAATTGGATATTACAGATTATTTACAGAGTAATCTTAATCAACTGAAAGCGAAATTACGTTCTATGATGATTCGACGTCTTTATACTGTTAATACGCATCCGAAAATGTTAATTACTACTTTGATCTTTTCAGATTTTACACTTACACATTTTTGTTCACAACCATGACAACACCATTGTTTCCTTATAATTACATCTTGATAAATATTATCGAAACTGAAATGCCAAGATCTGCGTGGATAAGCACATCTTTTGATTGGTTCCATCATTAACTTAATATAGCTTTGTGTTATCTATGATTGATTATGTTCATAATTTGTACCTCTACATTTACTCTTATAGCTATACATTATGGTTTCTTTATATGTTTCGAATTGTGTATTGATTATTTGATATTGTTTTCTCCATCTAGCAATATCTATTGTATTTGGCTGTTGTCGTGAAATAGAATAGAGAAAGAGAGAGATAAAATAGAATTGTATAACCCAACATGACTAACTTCAGTTTACCGGCTTTGATTGCTCTGCTAATAGGTTCAATTAAGTGTGTACACCTGTTTTTAAATACCTATGCAGAGGTCCTTGTGCGGAGTACACTGACACCAGCGGTTCTGCATCTCGGCATGCAGTGTATGGAGTACCTAAGTGACGATGTCACATTATCTTTGTTGCAGGTTACAGTGCTGGTTTAAAGGAGTTATCCTGTCGTTATGCCCTGATAGAGTATTCAATCTTCTACAGCATGGACCTTCGCCGAAAGTCTAGTGAAGTGCCGGTCCATCCCGCCTAATACCATGCACGTCGCAAAGTTGGACGGGACCACGACGGTGAGTGGCATGTCACCCTCGAGATTCCCGGTGCCGACGAACAAGACATCGGCTGGCCATGCCTCCTTCGTGGGTAGCATCTTCAGTCCCAACGGATGGGCTTGTCCTGATTGAGTAAGCCAGAGCCCTAGGGCTCCCACTAGCTCTTCCTTCAGAAACTCGTGTCCGCTGACGATGAGAAAGAGATGCGGTTCCTTTTCGCCAGGGTCGGCGATGTCGAACTCGTAGAGGGTGATGGCGAGGATGGTGTCGTCTGGTGCCGTGATCGTCCACTTCGTGTTGAGGCTCACGCGGCTGCTACACGTGTTGTAGTAGGCCATACTTGGGTAAATGACGTAATTCTGATTCAAGTTAACTTCGATATCCAGTGATTTGTGGAACACATCCCCGTCAGTTATTATTAGTTTTTCCTTGGATGTGCTGAAGCCTCCGATAGCTATTCACAATGGAAGGGAAAATGAAAATGCATCTCCTCTCACAGACTCAGTGCTTGCACTTACTATCACTTCAACAAATCACATGGAAGAAAATCAAGGTTCTGAAATGTGACTTTGATCTATTGTTTCTCCCTTTTCTTAGCAATAATCGATACATGCCAGGTACCATCAGATAGCTTGTTGAATTGTCTTTATAAAGTAATACCTATATAATGATATACTTGAATTGCATTATGTCATTGGGCAAAGGCCAGACTTCAAAATATGGGATGATTGAAAAGCTGCAAAATGAATATCAGTGGTCATTGATTAGAATCAATAGGAAACACAAAATGTTCTTTTATACTGAATTATGTCATTCTTTCTCAGCTGGTCACCCTTGAATGCCAATTTCTGTAGAAATCTGAATTCAACATTCAAGGTATAGTGGTGCCAACCATGTCAGCCAAGTTGGTAGCTCATTTTGTATTTGTTGTTCATCATATCATGTGTAAGCAATGGTGGGTTTTTTTTTTTTTAAGGGCTAATGTATATCTGTGACACTTCAAAAAAGGTGTGGCTGAGATACAATGATCGGACAGCCCGTTCAGATGAAAAAAAAAGGTAATGTCTTAATCCAGGATTATCCTGTGAGACATCAGAGAGAGAGAAAAAAAACAACGTGCTGCTATATCAAGCATCGAGTTTGAAGTCTGATATTCAATTATGATTCTAGTTTGCAATTACATGGGCAAAACAAACGTGGTTCGAGTAAACCATAAGCCAATTAACGTTTTGACTTTCCTGCGTGTATACCGCTCTGTGATATCAAACCGTGCCGTAAATGTGGTAAGAAAGGTTTTCTTTTGGAATCCTCGCAAACGTTCTTACCTGCCTGGCAGTATTCCCCTATGTGGCAGCCGACGCAGCGGCAGTAGAATCCGATGGCTGAGTGGTTGAAGCAGGTGCCTCCGTTTTGACACATCACAGAGGCGCATGTTGGAGGTGCTTTCATGGTTTAAAGTATACCGACAAGCCCACGATAATGGTGATAATACAATGGTAAGATGGTGATTATAATGAAAAAAAAGATGATAAATCTTTCATGTTCTATCAACAATCGTGATAACAAAGACATCCGCAGAACATGAAGAAGAATGAAAGAAAAAGTAAACCGCACTTGCTATGGGGGACATGGCGAGTCCAGTGAAAAGTCTATACGCAAATCTCGTGAAGGGAGGTGAGGGTGAGTGCAGGTCACGAGACCGACACCCACGAGTCATTAGCCCACGAGTTATACAGCCCACAAGCCATACTGCTCATGGGTTCAATACTAAGCAAACAATGCCCACGAGAACGACACGTTGAGCGCTCATGGGCCTTATTTGCCTATAAGTGTTGAACTCATGGGCTGTATAACTCGTGGGCTGCTTGACTCATGGACTCGTGTGCTGCATGAATCGTCGGTGTCGGTCTCGTGGGATGACCCCGATTGATTGATTGACTTTATTTCTCCATTTCTTTCTTCATATACAAATGTAAAACAAAGCAAACTAAACAAAGTTATTTAGTATTATTTGGACCTAACATTTGAAACAGGCGAGAAAGTAACTAAAATGTATGAAAGGAGGGGGCAATATTAATTTATCACATGAGGATGCAATCTCACCTTTGTAGTGGCAATGAGTGCCTCTGTATGGTTCAGTGCATTCACATCTGTAACTTGACAAATCTTCAACGCATTTTCCTCCGTTCAAGCACGGCTCGGATAAACAAGCTAAACAAAACAGAGTTCATGAAATAGATATTTGTATTACCATATATATATATATATATATATATATATATATATAAGTTGACTTGACTCCGGACCTGTCGACAAGACTCCTGAATAAGGCGTAGGACGCCGAAAATTTGAGTCGAATAAACTCATTCTTTATTGGCCAAAAATACATTACCAATCCGTTTCTTCATTTCTTCGTGGAGCCAATACGTGAAATCTCAACATGATATGATATATATATATATATATATATCGCGATACATTATTATAGGAATAAGACTGTATGAATATACAAGGCAATGATGCGTGTATTACAGACATAACTATGCTGTTAATTGTGCTTCTTGGTGATAGTTAATAATTGGTTCGACTACAACTTCGCATGACAATATATAGAAGGGATGACTATGATGATAATGATAATAACGATAATGATGATGATAACAATAATAATGATAATAATGATATCTATATCAATAAATTAATCAAATACATTCAAGAAGATTAGACTTAATAGTAAAAACCTATTATATACGAATGATAATGACATATAAAAGAATTTATGGTGCAGTATTCGTTTGCGTAGACGTTGAACATACCTGGCCAGGTGCACTCGATGTTCACAGAGGCAGAACCTGCTGTTGAAAATAGTGTTCGCATGATGCGATCTTTTCCTTCGGAGATGAACTTCGGTGTCAGAGTGACGACATCGGTGTCATTTCTTCGAGTCAGTTTATTGTTACCAGTGAAATTGATGGATTTACACGGCCTCTTTGAAGTCAAACACAGTGACTCCCTGGTCTGAAGAGAGATGGTAGCACCTGTCCAAGGTAAACTCACTGAAATACGACAATTATATATTATATATGTAATAACATAACAAATGATAGTGTATATCATATAATAAATGAAAAGTTTTTTCGCAAAAACTAATAAGTCCATATTTGCCAAATGGAGATATTTGTGATCAAAGGTCAAGAAAAATAAAGAGAATAATAAGAAAAATTTGCTTCTTTTGAACATAACTTTAAAAATGTACCTTTATATGTAGTGACCAATATATCATTCAAAAGGAATTATTTTGTACTTTATGACAGAGACCGTACTTCAAAATTTTCAAAAATGGACATATCGGTTTTTGCGGACAAACTCTTCATATATATATATATATATATATATATATATATATATATATATATATATATATATATTATATAGAATATAGAATATAGAATATAGAATATATACATATATAGATTACAGAAAGTAAATAAACACATTTTAAGAGGAACATGAAGAGCAATTGCATCAAGTTTCTTTTTATTGATAAAGAGCGGTATTTGATGAACAAATTAGTACACGTTCCATCGAAATTGATCTTGTTGACAGATTATGCACGCTTTTTAACAACCCCCAAGGTTTTACGTTTATAAATTATTCAGGATATATAGCAAAAGTACAGCAGAAACTTCATCGGGACGTAATTACATGACTTAGATGAGTTGACAATAAATTTTATTAACATGTGCATGTCCACACACGTCTCGAGATGAGTTTCACTCAAGCTCAACATCAAAGTCTGTGAATGAAAGTTTATTTTAATCCACTTAATCGACTGAACTTTTCGATTGAGATTTATGACAATTTTCCCATTTTCCCATTTGAAACCGCAATATGTTTGGTTATAGGGCAAGAGTAAATAGTTATAAAGCATTAACAGTGATTAAGAGGGATTTTGGTGGTAAAGAAATGTTTTACCCTTCCTATTCGCCCATTTTGTAGAGATGCTCGAAACCAAACTGGGATTGATGTAGGGTATTGCCAACTGTCAAAAATGAAATTAATCTTTAATATTCGACCTTTTTTTTCAAAATTTTGAAATCGAGCCTAACAATAAAATGGGAAGATCAATTGTTGCCTGTTTTGTTATAGGCTAACTACCATTATTGCTTCTTATAATACTAGTACAGCGAATCACTTTTGCGTATTTTAGGCGTGTGCGTAATTTTGATGATGCTTTTCAATTTAAACTAGAAATGTCGCTACAGCGACTGGTTATACCCCCGTCAAACAACATTTCATAAGCTTTGGTCAAAACAACATTGATAAGCTTTGGTCAAAAAACTGAGGAAGTAGTTAAATCCGCAAGATCTTTCCTTGATCTTCTGCCATTAATATGCCGTTACCATGGCAACGTACTTTCGGGTACTGTCGAAAAATGCGTCTTGCACATCTACAACCAAAGGCACACGTCTGTACCAAGTTTCATGGAAATTGGGCAAAAACTGAGGAAGTAGTTTGCAACACAACATTTTCCATCATTTTGGCTCATAATATGTGAGCTGTTACCATGGCAACATACTTTATGTCACTGTCAAGAAATGTGTCATGCTGACCTATATCCTAAGACAAACATTCAATATGAATTCCATGAGAATTGGAAGAACACTGATGAAGCAGTTTTGCCATGAAGCATTTTGCCCTATATTTTACCAATAACGTGCCGTTACCATGGCAACGCACTTTTTGCCACTGCGGAAATATGTGTCTTGCACATTAACATATTCAGA
Organism: Diadema antillarum; assembly: GCF_040938485.1. Classification (NCBI taxonomy): domain Eukaryota; kingdom Metazoa; phylum Echinodermata; class Echinoidea; order Diadematoida; family Diadematidae; genus Diadema; species Diadema antillarum. The sequence goes on along the minus strand of NW_027271873.1, from coordinate 1,746,586 downwards.
TGAACATCTGTACCTAATTTCATAAAAATTGATCAAAAACTGTGGGAGGAGTTCGCGACGCAAGATTTGTACCCATTTTTGCCCATAATATGCCGTTACCATGGCAACGTACTTTTGGGTACTGTCAAAAAATACGTCTTGCACATCTACAACCCAAGGCACACATCTGTGCCAAGTTTTATGGGAATCGGTTGAAAATTGAGGAAGTAGTTCGCGACGCAAGATTTGTACCCATTTTTGCCCATAATATGCCGTTACCATGGCAACGTACTTTTGGGTACTGTCAAAAAATACGTCTTGCACATCTACAACCCAAGGCACACATCTGTGCCAAGTTTTATGGGAATCGGTTGAAAACTGAGGAAGTAGTTCGCGACGCAAGATTTGCAACGGACCGACCGCCCGACCGACCGCCCGACCGACCGCCCGACCGCCCGACCGCCCGACCGCCCGACCGCCCGACCGCCCGACCGCCCGACCGACCGTCCGCTGATTCCTATATACCCCCTTCAAACTTCGTTTGGCGGGGGTATAATTAAAGCAACCAAGGTTCACTCACCTGCAATGCAGAGGACAGGAATGAACACCAGATTGTTGAATTTCGTGTCTCGATTAACGATAGCTGTGTATATCATTTCAACCCAGCACTCCATGATAATTCAACAGTACAATCAACATAAGACAGGCGTATAGGTCTTTCAGGAAACTTCTGGGCAGAGGCGCTCGTACGTATAACAGGCCTGGTGACAAAGTGTGTTGTTGGTTCCTTGCTATGTTGTATTTAGACAGAACAAGCTCAGACAGGAAAGTGGAGGCGATCTAGTTCATACTCATACATAATGAACATCACCATACAGAGAACGGAGGCCGATAAAACATTCAGCGCGAAGTTTCAGGAAAATCATAGAATCCGATCCAATTACAACACACTGACGATATGACTTGTCTTGAAGGCAATCAATGTTCCTGAAATGATTTCATTTAAACAAATTCGTAAAGATTTTTAACCCTTATTTTTTTTAGATAAAAAATTGTATAATACAAACTCGCTTGCAGAAAGGATACAACGCTTACACCAGACTAAATCTTGAAAATTAGTTGCCTTGATATCTAAGATTCAAGTTAATTCATTGTAATTTATATTCATTCAACATCATTTCAGACATTGTAAGTAATAAAGAAATACACAACGCGCACGATCACAGTTTACCTTTTTAACGTCCTATTTTGAGGGGGACTGGGTTATAGTTAAATTTTGCAAATGACTTTATCACTCTTCGCAGTACATTTAGGTAGGCTCGTTTTGAATATTGATACACGATTGGTCGTTGAATCGTCTAATATATTCATCCCTATTGCCCATTTACATACTTATCAATTTGCGTAATGTCTTACTTGAACTAATGGCATTTCCATGTGTAGGAGAAATGTATTCGTTTAATTGTGAAAGTGTGCAAGATACTAATCAGTATAAATGTCAACACTTAGTTTGAACAGGTGAACCACCTGTCCGTGCCTGTACTGATTTCTTTTTTTTTAACTCACGAAGAATGAAACAATGATGAGCGTTCATCTGACTTTTATGCAGTTTTCAACCTCATCCTCCACTTTTTAATATTTCAGCAAAGTGCGTGCTTCACTTCCTTCGCCACCCTCTTTCAACAGCCTTCCTAACGAGATTATGCTGCCAGAGTTCCGGTACAAAGATGTATCCCTCCTCCCCCGCCCCCCCCCCCCCCCCCCCCCGCCCCCGAAAAAAAAGTTATCAAAATATAAGATGACAAGAATAGACGTGCTTTAATAAGGACAGAAACTAAATATATTACGAATTTTCTAGGAGATAGCGAAGGAACGTCACACTTATTGGCATCACCTCGTGTCTCCTGTTGTCTGGATAATGAGGAGATTGATGGATAGATTGATCTATAGATACATATCCGTGTAAATATATAGATAGATAAGAGAGAAGGTGAAAAAAAAAATAAAATATATCATGTTTTATATATATATATATATATATATATATTATGTATTATATATTATGTCTCTTTACATGTCTATGTGTATGTATGTGTTTGCAAACGTCTATGTGTGTTAATGTTCTATTCATATGTGTCTGTATAATGTGCATTTATGATTGTTGAGGAATATAAAAAACAGATGAATACGAAAAGACAATATCTTACAACAGAACAACAAAGTTTACATATAAGAGTAAAGGACGCAAAAACAGCATTTCATTTATCTCATTTATTCCTTAGTGCTACGTATTCGTACAAAAAAAAAAATAATAAAAGCGTGTTACCATCGTGTCTTTTGCACTTCAACTACCCTCCAATCTGTCACGCTCGTTCAGAAGGGCAATACTTGCGATTCAATAATTGAAAGAAAGGCGTGTGATCATAATGTCACGTACGGCATGAAGCAACCGCTGAACTTCACACATGCTCATGCAATATCTAACACGCACACACACACACACTCTCTCTCTGTGTCTGTCTGTCTGTCTCTCTCTCTCTCTCTCTCTCTCTCTCTCTCACACACACACACACACACACACACACACTTAAATACGCGTATACAATAAAGGGGCTCCCTATAAATACATATACAAAGTGTTTTAAAAAACATTTTCCACTTTTGATCATTAATAGTTCAAGAACTATTCATTCGATAAAATTGTCATTTTTATGAGTAATAGCTGAATAATGTACAATTTGGTTGGAGGTAATTTGAATGTGAAAGCATAAATCAGTTTCATTAAATCTAAGATTGATTTTGAAGTAAGGTTTCAGATTTTGGTCAAATTTTAACCCTCTGTACAAAAATTGAACTTTGCACAGGAAACAATGATGTGTATGTGAGTGTGTGCTGACAATGGCCCTTAACAATGGACATGCCTGAACCACCTGTTGACTAGGCGTCAGTCTCGCGCTCCCAGGCACATGAATGCTTAATCAATAATTCATGTGGATTGCCCTGGGCGCTGCTAGTCTGAAATCATGCACGGTAAAGGGTAAAATGTATGCACATGGAAAAGGTAAGCACATGTTTCCATGTGATGCAAACACCTCATTTCATTCCAGCTGGCAATCATTTTGAAATTTTGCTTCATATATCACTAAATTTGGGGGATAAATAAGTATAAATTATCTAAAGTTCCTCATTTTAATACAACTGTCTGCTAATTAAATAGTCTGACAAATTTTTCGCTTTTTCGATAAAAAGAGATCATTTTTGGTTAAGAGTTCAGCAGCATTTATCATTGGGGCGATTTGTTTCACAGTAGATTAATTCAAGGCTCCATATACACAAGTGTATACTCTAATTGATTTTCTTTGCTTCCTGTCACCATGTTTACGATAGAACAGAAGGTAATCATTGTAATTTTGTTTTTCAGAAGTAGGGAGAGCACTGTCACGACTCAACGACAGTATCGGCAGGCGTTTGACTTTACACAGATACTGCCAGAGGCTGAATAAAGACTAGTTGTAATAGTGGAATTTCTCATGAATAAATAATGAAGCATTCAAACCCTGGCCATTGTTCAGGACCATTGTCAGGGTGTTAACCACACACTCCCATACACACCCATTGACCCCTGTGCAAAGTGAAATTTTGTACAGAGGGTTGAAAATAGAGAAAAATTTGGAACCTAACTGTGAAATTAATCAAGGATTTTATGAAACTGATCAATGCTTTCATATTAAAACTACCTTCAACCAAATTGTACACTATTCAGCTATTACTCATATCAATGACAATGTTATTTGATAAATAGTTTTTGAATTATTAAGAATCAAAAGTGGGAAATGTTTTTGAAACACCTAGTATATACACATAATTATATATATAAACATGTATACATACATATATATATATATATATATATATATATATATATGTATATATATATATATATATATATATATACATATACATATATATACTATATATCATTGGTCAAGGAAATGTGCACTTTTTTATTAGAGTGGTTAAAAAGGAATAAAACGACATCTAAAATGAGGTGGGCAACGTGTAAGGCCCCTTAAAAGCTCATTCTTTTGCTCAGCTCTTGACTGTAGATTTTAGTTGTCTAAGATATTATATAGTTTTAAAAAGCCATTTCATTTCACAGGGTTTGTTGACCTCCATACAAGTTCAGCTCTGTGGATTCATTATGTGTGTGTGTGTGTGTGTGTGTGTGTGCGTGTGTGCGTGTGTCTGACTGATGCATCACACGCAGAGACCAGTCCGTTGTTACACGGAGCTCAGTTCATAAGAAGACGAGTCGACTCAGCATGGCAAACTTCGGTTCACTAGCGGTGATTGCTCTGCTAACAAGTAAGTTTCTATTATACTTTAGTTAGCTCTCCAAACTGAAAAGACATTTACCCCCCCCCCCCAACACACGCACACACACACACACACACACACACACACACACACGCACACCACTAGCATTCTTATTACCACGCAGTTCGAAGCAATGCAAATCTACTTATCTCTTCCTTTCAATTTATGTAATGTCGAAGTATGCAAGACTTGGTTTCTAAAGAAAACCAGAAATGATTATAGATAAATAGATTATGCTGTGTCAGCGAATTTCGACAAACTCTTGGAAACACGTTAATGCAAACCTCTTTTCGAAAATCTTTTGCTAAGCGAGCCTAAAGGCTGCAAGCCTTTTTACAGTAGTATACTGTATTACTTTACTAATACTAGAATATCAAGTAGACAATAACCAATTATTCTCGTAAGGATATTGTATAGTGTTCTACCGCAGTTAAAGGGTGTGTACAGTTCTAGTCGAGGTGAGCATTTAGCTTTTAACGTTTTGCGAGATATGCAGAAACCACTCTATGAGATGTCAAAGAGCATGCAATGTTATGGGGTATCAAAAGTTTATTTGATGAAAATCGGTTTTAAAATGGCTGAGATATCCAAGAACAAGGTGAAACAAAGAGATCCTAATAAAAGGCGTGGCCTGTTGCCTTTTATTATTATCACTTTTTTTGATATCTCAGCCATTTGAAAACCAATTTTCTTCAGTTAAACGTTGAATCCTTCTTAAAATTACATGCCCTTTCATATTTCATAAGAGGTTTCTCATTATCTCACTTAGGAATGTTCAAAACATGAATCCCCACCTCAAAAAGTACTATACAGTCCCTTTAACTGTGGTTTACGCCGGCGTTTCGCTATTCGACGTGTTTTGCTCCACGAAGGTTTGACTGTGTTCGCAGAAGTGAAGTGTTCAAAAAACCTCGAAAAGCAATGCAAGAAACTAACCAAGGGGGATTTCAACGTACAGTTGCTACCAAAAATCATGACAATAGAATTTGAGCTTGGCTTACCGCAGCGAAGTGGACATTGGCCGAACTGCACGTCATTTCAGTGCGTGATACCAGGTGAGAAACAAGAAACGAAAATACTTGAATACTAATATCATTCATTTAAATAAAATGTTCCATTTTATGATTTCTTTATGTGTCTCGATAATGTATTTTTGCTTTGTTTCAATCAAGTCTACAACATTCCACTTTTTCAACTCCCCGCAGCTATTCAGCATTCTTTTATAGTTTTTTAGGTATATTTTGACAATCTTAGTCATCTGAGGCAAAAAAAAAAAAGAAGTAATCTTGATTCTGATTCCAACTCTCTTCCTTGCATTCCATCAAAGATTGTTTCGTTGAAATCATTCTCACGTAGTGATTGTGTACGATGTGCTCTAATGAAGAAGAAAAAAAACCCCAGCAGAAATACAGTATTGATTTTGTAGTCTCGAGTATATAGTAAAACATAGAAATATACACTCCCGTAACAATGAGCGATTCTAAACATAAAAACACGTCATCCAAATGCGTCTTTGTTCGTTTCTCCACGTGCATAGCGTGTTTATCGTCCCCTTGCAAACACGGTGGACAATGCTCTGAAACCATGTCCGGGTACGTCTGTGACTGCGCACCTAACTGGTTGGGAGCCAACTGCGACCAAAGTACGTGATCATGATAATATTCCATGTGTTTAATAGGGCATTTTATTTCATTTATCTGCATTTCATTTCGTTTCCTTTCATTTCATTACTTTGTTTATTTCCATATCCAAATAATACAAAGTAGTCATATTATTGTAATGTCGAATTAACGTTTGTAGAAGAAAATACAATTAATACAAAGAATAGTTAACAAAATTAAAACACCGTGAAATCCCGTTATAACGAAGTCCTCGGAACCGGCAGTTTTCTTTCGCTTTCTCGAAATTTTGTTATAACCAAACAAATAAACAATAAAAAAAAAATATCAAGCGTATGATGTTGCAGCCTGAATATTTATTTCATTATAACCAGAATTTTGTTATAATCGTGTTCGTTATAACGGGAGTATATACACTGTATATAATTTTACAACTTCACCTACAAGCACATACACGAATACACTTAATTTGCATAATTTGATCTTCATAAAATCACTTTGAGTTACAAGAGAAATACATGTAGCTAATAAGGGATAGGGAAGGAACTTGCACACAAAAAATGCGGAACCTGCAATTAGCAAGTTCATTTAGTTTAAAAAAAAAAACTTTGTATAATTTTGTATCTATCCAAATAAAGGAATGGGCATTTCAATTAAGTAGAGACAAGAGGAAGAGGTACAAGTAAAGCAATGACACAAGATGACGCAGACACACAAGCACATTCAAACAAACACACACACTGACACGGGCACAAACACACACACGCAACACACGCACACAGAGACACAAACTACACACACACACACACACACACACACATGCTAACCCGAGCAAATAACAAACGCAAGACAAGGGTCATGAGTCAAGCCGACGTATAACAATCAGCGTGTCACTATAGCTAATGTATGATAACACTGTGCTTTTCGTCACAGGTACGCTCATTTGGGGGGGAAAAAAAGAGGAGATATAATAAAGAATTTATGCATGTGGTGATAAAAAAAGACAAAAGGGGGGCACAAGTTTGATAATCAAATGGCTTGCTGTCTAAAAATAGAAACATTTCCTAAATTGTGATTCTTATCAGAGAAATTCTGAAGAAAAAAAAATATACAAGCAGTCTATAATCGTTCAAGATCGTCATGTTTCTATAGAGGTCTAAAATAAGTATTCCCATATCTCCTGCTCTTGTTTTACTCGAAGTTGTCAAAGTTATTTGCGAGAAGACCAATGAGGAGGCTATAAAAAAGTTACTGTATGACAATACTGTAATTGTTCACTGAGTGTGTAGATTTTTAAAGAAACACATATGGGGTATTTTCTTAAAGGGGCATTCCTGACGATATTCATAATTTCACATCATGCAGTACATAAATCGACAACTCGATCAAGTATAGGTTTGTCGAATTTATTTTGGTTATTGAGCATAAAAAACAATACTTTGAAAAACCTTTTAACAATTTACACTGAACAAGGATGATGACAAAGGAGGCTCACATATTTCAGAAATGTAGCAGTGTAATTCAATTACAATACCACTTGCTTGCGAGTTCACCTATGTATAATTCTATGCATGCCTTCTTCCTTTGTTCTGCTTCCTTGAGTTCCAACTCATGCATTCTTATGGTGACCCTGCCATATAACATCCTTGTTCATTGCAATTTGTTCTACATTTTGAAATTACCTGTATTCATACTCTTCATCCAAATTATCATAAATCCTGAACATCTGTCATTAGGAATAACTAACTTATAGTTGTTCAAATGTATAAAAAAATAATCTGAAAATCATCCGGAGGTCTCCTTTAACTCATTTATTTGACGTCATACTATTCACAGCAGCAAACTACTTCAGATTTATCCAATAATGATTATGTCATTTCTCTATTTTATTTTAATGTGCTTTAAGTTCACTAAGGCATCATTTACCATTTGCAGATGAAACAAAGACCCTTATAAGAACTTCAAGATAGTTCTCAAATAGGACTTTAGGATAGAAACAACCAATGTTAAAATATTAAGCAGTGTAATCAATGTTCAGTTTTGTTAGATATACTATGAACAATGGTTATAATAGAATTGTTTCTATAGAAAAACACGTCTTATAAAGGGTTGTGGTTTCTTAAGAAAAATAGTTATATCTCCTTGTATTTTAGGCTTCGTTGCAAAACTTTTATAATGATATGGTGTGATATTTTGTGATACAACTTACCTACACATACGCATCAGATACAGTGGCGGATCCAGAGGGGGCGCAACCGGCGCACCCCCCCCCGTTATTTTTCGTTAAAAACAAAAGAAATAAGAAGAAAAAATGAAATGAAACCCGAAAGTGGCACCAGAAATATTAGTTGCGCCCCTCCTCTTTACAGAATTCCTGGATCCGCCCCTGAGATGTGATAACTCGACATTTTTATGTCAAAACCTCTTAAATCTCCTATAACATGTATAACTCTCTTCCAACAATCCCTGTTGCAGGTCCGCAATCCTGTGCAGATGCAACTTGTCTTCATGATGGATTCTGCCACAATGACTACGAAGTAGGCTTCTTCTGTGTATGTACGGAATGTCACTATGGACAATTCTGTGAAAATGGTAAGACACGGGCAAAATAAAAATCGGCATCCTCAGTAACAATTGTTGCTTTTGTTTTTGCATGCATGTACTTTCTGAAGCGGTTAATAATAGTAGACTGAAAAAAAAGTCAAAAACATCCAATGGCACAACAGCGAAGATTCAGATCAACTGCTGTAAAAATTTAAAGAGGTTATCCAATTTAGGAGATTAGCATATGCATGTGTATTAGTAAAACAGTTTTAACATTTTATATCAATATGCAAATTAGTGACCTACTGATGTCTTCACTTCAGTCTTCCACTGATTGTGTATACAAATAACTGACAAATTTGAATTTTTGGCCATAAATAAGTAAACAATCATGCTATTCCTGGCCGAATAACTTTATTTAATGATCAGTCAGGCGTACTTGGAATTAAGACTGGGGCATAACTGCGATTGAACATATGTATTATATACGCAGGGATCAACATTAGCTCGACATTAGCGGTGGCCCAGGGCAACAAAAATTGATATCGATCCACTAAATTTCCCCAAAGGCTGTATGTTGGTGGCCTGATAGGGCAGCTCAAATCAAAATTTGATTTTCATCTCCCCCTTTATTTCGGGCAGCTAATAATGTCAAATCTAGATTTCTATTTTAGCGGCCCGAATACTGGAATAGGTCAGTAGAGAGAAAAAAAAAGTTAGTTTCCATCCTATAACTAAGTTTGTGTTTTATTCCTTCTGTCTACGACACCATGTTTCTAATTTAGAGCTGTCGACATGTGAAGATAGCGAAGACCTCACTGTATTTGTGAATGAGACCCTGACGTTGTCAGCTACATACGCATTGGACTTGGGTGCCTATCAGTGCTACATTCCCGGTCCTCCGCCTAAATTCGGATGCAGCGTGCGAGCTGGATGGACGTGTCACTGGCGCCTAACTTCACCGCGCGACACGAGTATCAGCTTCACGTTCTATCGCTTTAGGGTTGGCCATTATTACGAAGCGGTCGTCGTGTTGGATGGCCACGAGCTGCTCGAGTACGATCGCAGTGACAACCAGGACGTCACTGAATTCTCCCAGAAGCTTCATCTCCAGTCTTCACCTGGAGGGGCACAATGGAAGGAGTTCTCTCCAGCATCTGGGGGTAGCGGCTTGGGCGGTGTCCTCTTTGTTGGATCGGGGAATTATCCCGCTGGGTCCCTGCCGTTTTCCGTGACGACGAAAACTTACAAGGCGCAATGTATCTACTTCTTTGACGAACACAGTATCGGCAATATCAGTGTAGCAGCAAAAGTGAAGGCCATCCCTCGTCATAATTAACCACCCAAAAGCAGTTATATTGAACGTGGCATATAGATATTGGGGAATCCTTATATATATTATTAGCTATTTACTTTTCTAGCATCATGAAAGAGCACTTGATTAACCGCTTTCAGAAACTTCAGGAGGAATAATATTGCTACCCTTAATATTACGTTAGTATCAAGTCGGTGGAATGTGTAATTTTCATGAGAATTGTTTTTGTGTGTGTGTGTGTGTGGAATTCCCTTTATATTTTCTTTATATTTTTGTCCACACATACGTCATAACATCTAGTAGCCTCCTCATTCAGTGGTTCCAACGCCCAAACTTTAAAAATTGATAACTTTTACATCAATTGTCCGATTTTTCTCCAACTTTCACTGATGTGTTTTACTAATGTTGCTGCTTTCACTCAATCCACATCACTCTTTGGTTAGGGTTTCCTTTCAAATTGTGAACAATGATTTTGATAAAAATGATTCAAAAATAAATCCGTTTACAGCTATGTTTTATTGAGAAAAATCGTGATATCTCCTTATATTTTAGGTTTCATTGCTAAATGTTTATGTGAAAGGATGAATTGTAATCTGCAACTTTACTGACCCACACACATGCATCAAATGTGGTACCTTGAACATTTTACTAAATCACTGCTCCCTAAGGTAAACAGGACCCTCATTAACATGCCCTGCAAGGGATGCATCGTAACTATTGGCAGAATCCATTTTAGCAATAGAAGATGACTCCACATCTCAGAGTAACAATGTAGGCGTTATTAATAGCAGAACGACATTCCCCATGGGCTCACATCATGCCGCATTCGATATCAGCGGTGACACGCTACCTTTAAAAAAAAAAGCTGAATGGCCACCAAACCTCCGACAAGGTTTTCTCCTAATTGCCCGAACAGGTATCTATACACGTATAATTGGGTTGTTATGTTTCCTCCTAATTCGGGCAACCATGTTTCTTCTTGGGGCCTCCCGACAGAAATATTTTATAGTGACACCAACGGGCCACTATAGTTGGTGTCGCCTCAAACCCTGGATGTAAAAACAAAAACAAAAAAGTCATTGTCTTATATACCATTTTGCGTACACTGTAGCTTGTCAGCACATGAAATTAGATCGTCAAATGTGTTCAAAAAAGGTTTTCGAGAGTCTGTTGCTTGTAAAGTATTCTAATGCTGATGATTATGATTACGTTCAACATTTATTATGTAATTATGATTATGTATTATGTAATTATGTGTGTCAGTGAGTGATGATTATATGTTATAATAGATCCTACATGTAGTTTGAAAATCAGTACAAAAAAGTGCACCTATTTCCATATAAGGGTTAGTTTAAATGTAAGACTACATTGCCTTCTCCTAAACCCTTTCACTTAGTAACTTCGTTTAATTCATCTGTCACATTGTTTAATCATGTTTGTTGTCATATTGTTGTCACACCTCTGCATATGCATTTCGATCAAGTGAAAATATATAAACGAATGAACAACTAAATCATCCCATATTCAACCATTTATCTCAATATAAGCAGTTCAGAGAAATGTTATCTGAAAACTTTTTTAGGATAGCAATTGCGATATAGTGTTTCTAATGTTCTTGAACACGAAAACGGCATAATCATACCGTTCCATATTATATATATATATACACTCAGCAAAAAAGTAACACCATTGTTTTTCTCTTCCAGGGCACAAAAGTAAAAATTGCAAAACTGAACAAGTTGTCATTCATGCGTATGTGCTCTTCCATAGCGCAATAAGAACAAACAACAAATTTCACACAAAAAGAAACGTGAATTAAGTTGCAAAAACAAACCTTTGATCTCTATGATATCTTTAGAGCCTAAAAGACCAATGAAGGCTAAAAATAATGGAGGAAAATGGAGCATCTTATGTCAAATCTAAATTCAAATGAAATAAGAGAAGAAGAAATGATTAACAAAAATGTTACAAATTTGAGCTTTTTTTCAAATTAGGAAATTGTAAATAATGTTTGGTCCTTGAAATTGTCACATGGATGTTAAATCACTAGTTTAAAAGAAATAAATAAAGAAATTCTGCTCAATTAACCATCTTTATGCTTTTTATTCCCTATGTTATTTGAAGTTTGACTTGACAGAAAATTCTTATTTTTCCCCTTTAGTTTCCCACTTTGTTTTCTTATAGGAAATAAAGAGATAAAAAGAACAAAAACTTATTTTTCCTATTTCATTCATGTCTCTCATTGTGTTAAACAGGTCTTTTGTTGACGGTGTTATCGTGAAAGGCATTTGCAAATGAAAGAGAACATGTCAATTTTTGCAATTTTTGATTTTGTGCCTTGGAGGACAAAAATGAATGTGCTCACTCATGCGTAAAATTTTCTTTTTAATTAATCTAAGAGCGTAACAGCCAATTAAATTACCTTTAATATGGTATATAATACATTGATTTTTATAAGAATCTTCTATGAAAAATGACCTCGAAAAAGTGTTTACTTTCTTTTTTTGCTGAGTGTATATATAAATTATATATATATATATATATATATATATACACACACACACACATATATATATATACATATTATGTATGTACATATCTATATATATATATATATATATATATATATATATAGAGAGAGAGAGAGAGAGAGAGAGAGAGGGGGGAGTGAGAGAGAATAAGTCTGTTCGGAGTTAGCTCATGGGCACATTGGTACGAATGACCTTTCTCTTTTCTCAGTTGGCAGGGGCACTTGTTTTCAGAGCGACATAATTCATGTTTTATGTAACAATTTATGGGATTCATCAATCCTGTTCAAACGAAGAATGAGCCTCGACCAGATGACCAGAATGATCTGTCAGAAAGCATGCGTTTCATTATTTTGCGTTGAATGTACATGTATTGGCAATCTCTTTGTGTTGATATCGCCGAATACCACTTTTGCTGTCAGGTGGATTTTAAAAGATGCTTATTCCAGTGATTCTAAAAACTAACATGCCTGTTGGTACGAATGACCTTTTTTTCTGCTCATGTGCAAAGTGAACTCCGAAATGGCCTATAGGATAGAACTTGGTGATAATGGTGGTGTTGATGATGGTGATGATGATGATCGATGATAACGATGTCGACGATACTGATGATAATCTTTGACGTCATACAATTCAATACGGTGCATTCCCGTTATAACTACCACGGTTATAACGACATAGAAATTCAGGCCGTAACATTACCGGGTCTTTGTTTGTTTGTTTGCTTGTTTGTTTGTCTGTCTGTTTGTCTGTTTTCTTTGTTTGTTTGTTTATTTGTTTGGTTATACAATGTAGTGAAATTTCGATAATCTGATGGCAATCTGTTGCTCCCCCCCCCCCCTCCCCTTTATGAAATACATATATATCAGATATAACAAAGGGGAGAAATTTAGATCAAATGAAGCATGCCAGTTATATAATTTTGCTCCGCTTCCGGGAGCTCGTCAGTTCCTTTTGTGAGAACTTATCGGGGTGACATTTCCCGAGTATAATAAGGGGGGGGGGGGGGGGGGGGGGGGAGGAGGAGGAATTCCCATTGCGGCTTATTACCCTCATTTGATATTGTGGAAGAAATTAAACGGATATGTGCGAGACAAATAATCTGGGAAGGTATGATCATCACTTCCCTCTGAGGGATAGCGACAATACTTTTATTCGAATAAAATGATAAAATCAAGTCACTGTGCCTACAATCAATTAGACAGAGCAAAAATAATACGCACACACACGCACGCACGCACACACACACACACACACACACACACACACACAAATAAACAAACAGCCGAAACAGAAACCATCATGGAGGCGTTTTGATATGATTTTGTTATTTTAAATGCTAAATCTTTGACTTCACATCCTATTTACTTTCCTTGATTGACACAACATGACCTGCTCAAACGCAAAATAAAGTAATCCATCACTTAGTTGCGATAGCGAAGACACGCATTATTCTTTCCAACGTTCATCTTCCTCCGAAGACTACATTCGAGATTGAAATTAATCCTGACCAGCTTTATTCCCTATTATAAGTCTCGTATACTTTCATCTTTCGATGGCGTGGACATTGACTTCCTTTGTTCTGGAGTAGTCCATACATCTTGACAATGTGAGACGACAGAGTCACATAATTGGCAAAAAATGAATGATTGAATGAATAAATAAATGAATGAATGAATAAATAAATAAATAAATAAATACATGAATAAATACATAAATAAAGAAATAAATAAATAAAATAAAATGACATGTTTGTCACTAATGTGGATGTTGAGTGTTAATTTTCCTTGAACTAGGTTGATTTGAATTAGATGAACAGCGCCATCTATATGTCAACTACAAGTGTATACTAGTATCTGTACGGGGTGTTGCAACTACAAGTGTGTATTTGTATATACATGTACATGGTGTTGCAACCGTTGAGGACGAGTCCCGAGTATACTCGGGCAGGTGTCTATTAGAAATACGTGTTGTAGCAAAATCAGTCCGTCCTCAGTGGGTTCGTCATAAAAGGGGAAAGGAGGAAAATAACAAGAACAATGTATGGCTGCAAGTTAAAGTCTTTCATAATGTAAGATTTTCCCCTTTCTTCATTGCTCCACGAGTATGACTCGTGGGTGTCGGTCTCGTGACGTACACCCAAACATAATGCCTCTGACGACGCATCGTCGCGGAGGCATTAAAAACAACAAACAAACAAACCAAAAACGAAGGGAAGAAAGTGAAAATGCGAACTCTAGGGGGAATTGTCTTTAGTTCTAAGATGGTGTAATTTTTTTAAAGCTCAACTGGCAACTTCCCGAGGGTGTCCGTTGATGGTACGTATTCAAAAGCGTAAAATGACTGTCGGGGTTCCCGTCACGCAGAATGCAATGTACATGTATTATTCATAACTTACAAGACTGTCTACAGCTTGTCTGTTTGACTTGATAGGGAAATTGATAGTGAAAATTTACTTTTTTCTTTGTTTTTTGTTTTAATTTGCTTTTGTTTTTGTTTTCGTTTTTTGCCGTCATGCAATGTCATGTGACGCTAACAGAACAGACTGTTATGGAAATCCCCTTTTGTCCTATAACGTTTTGAGGAAATCGATCTCCATTCTCTCTGTCCTTGCGCGATCTCTGCCAAATCTAATGAGAGCTCACTTTCTATCAAAATGAATTGTGACACGGGTTCATTGAATTCATCAATGGGTGTACCCCTGGGACTGCAATGAAATCTACTCGGTTTTGTTGTTTTTTTTTAATGCCACTTGAGATTGATCTGGAGATCATATTATGATCTGCAATTCGAGCTTCGGATTGTTCTTGTATTGTTTTTTATTTGTTTTTTATGGTTGGGTTTTTTTTTGTTCTGATTGTTTGTCTGCCCGGTAAATTCATAATACGCTGTAGATCTATAATAGGAGTCAGCGTCTCGCCGCCCTCTGCCGGTCAAATCTAGTGGGAACAATTTCCCGCCAATTACGTATCTCTCACATTGATATTGATATCATCTTGTATAGTTCTCGTATGTGTATCATCATGATACACATACGAGAACTATTCAAGATGATATCATGTCAATAATGTATCTACAACTGTATTTTATACCTGTGTTCTGATTGTATGCATTCTAAGCGAGACGTAGACCTACCTATATATGCAACGTGTATGCATGCGAACAAAACAAATTTGCAGAATTGGACAGTAAAATCTCCACCTTCATCATGCAGAATTGAGTGAATGCAGCAATTTTAGTTAGAACACATCATGGAAAGTTTGGGGAAAATCGGAGAATCCGTTCAAAAGTTATGAATTTTAAAGCATCTGCCCAGTCCCTGCTGGATGAGAAAACTACAACAGTGTACGATGTCACATGCGTAGACTGATATAATGAAAATAATATAAAGAGAATTTGACAAAGTTTTGTTTTTTGGGGGAAAAAAGTGAACATTTCCTCGACTTGTCGTTGACGTAGGTTAAGGGTAATATAGGTTTTCCCGGTCAATTTCATACTTTTGTCATTCAAGTTCCTATTCCGAGCATTCGATTTCACGCATTCCACGCTCGCAGCACTGAATCAGCAATCAAATTCAAAATCCGGTCATTCGAATTCACTATCCGAGCATTCAAATTCACTGTCGGAGCATTCAAATTCACTGTCGGAGCATTCAAATTCACTATCAGAACATTCAAATTCACTATCGGAGCATTCAAATTTAAGAGAGGAGCACGCATTTCATCAATGAGCAGTCAAATTCATGTCAAGCTGGCGACGGAATCTTGTCGGTCATTCATATTCGTGAATAGGCAACCATGTTCCAAATAACTGATGCATTCAATTTAAAAGAAGTCCTGAATTTAGTTAGTTTGGGGTCGTGTATGCATGTTTTTCTCATTTGGCTTTGAATGTGTTGGGATTTATGATGATTATTTATTTTGCAGTATAGGTCCACCTGTTCATTGACAATTTTGAACTCCCGCTTAGCAAATAGGAATATACAGGCACATGTCCCTCGGATTGGACATAAAATGGAGGTCCCATGTGTAAGAGAGTCACAACTCATGCACGTAAAAGTTCCCACTTCATTTATTCATCGCAAAGAGCAGAACATCCAACTGGACTCCATATTATGGAAGACCAGCTATTGCAACTGAATATGGGTTATCCAGCCATCTTGTTTGATGGAAAATGAAACAAACAAAAATTAGGCACTGTATAGGCCTACAGACGAGCATAATACGGAGGGTTGGTTGACACTTTCGAAGAAAACAAAACAATTTCGACTATATTGAAACTGATACTTTAACATTTTATACGTGTTGTTTGTTGTGTATTGCTGTCTTATTGATTTACTTTTGCGGGACTATGTGATATCATTGCGTGTCAGTTTGTCTTTAAATTGATGAATTGTCATTATCATGATTATGTGGTTGGTATTTGGGCGTTGTCAGCATGCAGTATCACCAAGAAATATGATTACTAGTCGTTGTGTTGTTTGGATGCACTGCTGATTGGACATTGCAATTTCAAATTTATTGAGATGAAAAACAAAGAATACATGAACAGAGAACAATGTAGAACGTGTAAACAACCATAATTACACTATATGCAAGCCTTTATTGGTTGTCTTGGCCCTTTTTCCCTTTCTTAAAAGTCTACTCCATTTTCCTCGTTAAATTGATTGCACGAAGTAGGAACTTGATCGCCTAAAAATAAATTTGAACGCTCCAAACAAGCTCATTGGGATTATCGCGTGACTATCGCATGAATTTGAATGCACGAGTAGGAAAGTCGGTGCTCGCATTTTGAAATTGAGTGCCCAATCGTGAATTTGATTTCACGAAAACGAAATAGAACGTCCATAAATGAAATTGATCGCTCGGATTCTGAATTTGAATGCCCGAATATTTTCGCGTGCGTGCGCTGCGTGAATTTGAATGCACATTATAATTATGCACATTATCAATGAATTTGAGTGACAAAAGTATGAAATTGACCGGGAAAACCTATATTACGGAAGGGAGGGAAATCCTGGTGCACAACAGCATGTGACATATTCTGACACCAAAACAAATCACCACCACCAATGATATCGATCTTTAAACTTTAAAGTTTAAAGTAACAAAAACTTTATTCTTCCCTCGCCTCACACGGCATCGTCCCATTCTCGTCTTGATCCATCTTTTTTCCATGCGTGGTCCAAACAGACCACACCCATTTCGTATACAAATGCATATTCATGACAGTAATAATTATTATTCCCCCGGCCTTCTGAAAGAGGCAAGTCAAGCGTTCTTTTATCATGCGAGAAAAGTGAAAATAATATGTTGAATTTATCTTTATATTTTCTTTGTATCGTTCAACACAATACATGTGACATCACAAGCTGTAGTAGTCTTCTCATCCAGCAGTGACTGAGCAGAAACTTCAACAATTCACAACTTTTGAACGGATTGTCCGATATTCCTCAAACTCTCACTGATGTGTTCTAATAATATTGCTGCATTCACTCAGTCCAAGTGTCTGTGAAAGTGGACATGTCCTTTGAACTGAGTATGGCTGGGCCAATCAAATAGCAAAACGTACTTGTAAAGATGGTTTTAAGCATGTTGTCATGCTCAAACAATACACCATTTGGATGACACATGTGCTTGTTTTTCTTTCCCATATGTGATCTTCTTTGAACAATTATCGTCAACAAAAATACGCCACCACATCTACCCTACATAATATCATACATATCATCATGTAATTTGTCAATCAAATCAGTGAAAAGAGAGAAAAAACACAATTGCCTAATGGATCACACGATAAAACATGATTGTAACAATTTGACTTATCCTACACTTTACTAAGTAAAAAGAAATTATAAAACATTAGGCGATGCATGATCATCATTATCTCATGCATGCAGATATTATCTAAGGCAGACTTAATCGCCAGCCTTGAAATTTAGCGT
This sequence comes from Diadema antillarum, assembly GCF_040938485.1. Lineage (NCBI taxonomy): Eukaryota > Metazoa > Echinodermata > Echinoidea > Diadematoida > Diadematidae > Diadema > Diadema antillarum. The sequence continues at coordinate 1,728,280 of NW_027271873.1, read as the reverse complement.
TCATTGATTTTATTACACCTTAACTCTGTAATCAGTCTAATCATTATAACTGCCATGCAACAATATGTACACGTACTTGTAATCGACACCATTATCAACATTGTCACTATTGTTGTGATAATATTCTTTACTACTGCGATATGAAAATATATATCATTATATGTTAACGGGTTCGTTGCAACAGTTGTGACAGTAATGCTATGAATCGCTGAGTTTTACAAGTGCAGTGTACTACGTAGTTACATATCTACGACGCTAACAGTAAGACGACGCAGCCGACGCAGCGGATCCAGAGGGGGCGCACCGGGCGTGCGCCGCCTCTTTATTTATTTATCTATTTTTGTTAAGACAGAAGAAATAAAAAGAAAAATGATGGGGGGGGGGAGGGGGCATGCACCTCCCTTTTCAATTTTGTAGAGGTGCCTCGATCCCCTTTACGGAATTCCTGGATCTGCCGCTGGCCCTAGCTTTTGCGTCGTAGATCTATATAAAGCTCGCTAACTTGATTCTAGACCATATTGGACATCTTCGTAAAAACAATATGCACATGCTCATGTGCTCAAACGATTGCGTCGAATAGTACTATATAAGTATTGTAAAGGAAAAGAAGGCCCGGAAGAACTCCAGTGATAATTTGAAACCTCCATCATGCACCCGTTTGAATAGTTTGTGTTAACGGCTGAAGTTCGTAAAAAAAGAAGGAATTCAAAAGTATACTAGTAAATAGGGAACTGAAATTAAAGTTGGAAAATGCATATACATTACAAATGTTCAGGAACATTCCGAGATTCGAATAGATTAAACTATTTGAGCAATATTACGGAGTTCGAAAAGAAGAAATGGGCGTAAGAGGGAATAGTCGGGTTTTTTTCACAATTTAAGAAAGTTGAGGATCAAATCCTGAACATGACGCATTAAGAATCTCACCCCAAACTGTATTTCAATTATCAATGTCAGATATAAATGAAGACCAAACTTTTCATAACTAAAATCGAGTGCCAGTTAAAATTTCAATTGGGGAAAAATCATTAAAAAGTCGGGGCGTAACGGAAGTGAAATAGGGAAAATTGTGTAATTCTCTGAGAAATAGTTTGAATCTGAAATCTGAGTTCGGATCGCCTGTAGTGCACGTGCTCTTTACGCATGATCTGAATCGCGTGTCTGTGGCGTGATTATATATACATATTGCACCACCAGCAACCATAGTTGTACGGTCTTCAGCAGCCATATGAAAATATGAATACATATATACATATATATATATATATATGTGTGTGTGTGTGTGTGTGTATATATATACTTATATATATATATATATATATATATATATGAAATATGAAGTAAATAAATAAATATATATATTGCATATATTGCATATATATACTGCATATATATAATGTACATGTATATTTTTTCTAAGGGGGGGGGGGCTCCGAATTGTGACTTGTCCAATACCGATCCAACGTTGACATTCAATTACTATATTTTATGGCACCTAACCATCTGCCTACCGGAACTTGACGGCTCATGTCAAAGGTCAGTATGGACTTCAGGATATGTCGTAGAGAATGGCCTAGGAGCTTAGGCCTTAAAGAGGAAATCCACCCCAAAAATGAATAAACTTCAAAAGAAAGAGAAAAAATATTCCGTACGGAATGATACAAAAGTGACAAAAATCGGATAACGAAGAAGATGACATTTTGAAATGTGACATTTTTCGGAAAACATTTCTTGACCAGCCCTTATGTCAATATTCAAATGAGTGAGTTGATGTTGTCATACACTCCCAATTTTTCATGTATGTTATACTGTATATGAAATTCGGGAAAATTTTTACTTTTATCTAAAACAAGTAAAATTATGTTCCCTTACAAGATATATCAGGGTCAACATTTTGTTCTTTTTTTTAATTTTCGGTGGTTTTAAGACAAGTTTTACATTTCTACAGCTGAAATATGAATTTTTATATATCTGTATATAAAACGAATACAAAATTGTGAGAGCATGGCATCGTCAACCTGCCGATTTGAATATTCATAAGGACTGGTCAAGAAGTGTTGTCCGAAAAATAGAAAATTTCAAAATGTCATATCTTCCTTAAATTTCTTATTCGATTTTTGTCATTTTTGTATCGTTCTGTAAAGAATATTTTTCTCTTTCTTTCGAAGTTATTTATTTTTGGGTTGGATTTCCTCTTTAAAGAAGAGTGCTCTGTGAAGTCGGTAATTTGTACTCATCTGCAATACACATTGTTTCTCGACTCTGATTTTTCCTTGGTGCGTGTAAAAACCCATATTATAATCCTGGGTACTGTTTCATAAAGCTGTTCGTAAATGTACGCATGACTTTATGAACCACTGGACTATGAAGTGCCAAAATGTGCATTTTTTCCCTTACGTTTTACCAAAGTACGACTGTATGTCAATATTTCATCTACAGTGGGGCAAAAATACACTTTCAACTAAAAACGTGTGTTAACATGTAAGAAAATTACTATAATCTGCACATTTCAACTTTAGCTATTGATATTAACAATGAGTAGGAAACCAACTTGGCTTGCCATACTTTAGTACAGTGCAGTAAAGTCGTGCGTAAGTTTACGAACAGCTTTACGAAACAGGGCACATCAAGTCTTACATTCATACAATTGATAGGAATAACTCAAATTGAACTTGTCCAAACCATTGTCGATAGAACAGGCAGACAACCCTCTTTGCTTTCGGATACGTGCAATTCCATCAAGGTGCCGGATGAATTCCTCTCTGTAGACACGTAACGTACAAGGAAAAGACAATTTGGATTTGTCATACGCAGTGTTGCCAGATGGTGATTTCGGTAACCCAAAAGGGTGGAAATTTGGTGATCTTTGAAGTTGTTTGGTGACAAAATTTTAGCCTGGTAACCAAATCAAAATTTGGTGATTTTCGGTAATTTCTTGGTGATTTTGAGACCAATGAAAAATCATCACACTAACTGAAAAAGAAAATGCATTTTGCCCAAAGTTTTGCCGTTATTTCCTGTAGAAACATTACATGTGCCCCTATTTTGTCACTCAACACACACAAACACTCATATATCCATACACATCGTACACATTTTGCATTGTGCGTGTGTTACGACGCGCCGTTTATTGCACCGAGACTTGCACAGAGTGTTTGATAAAAGTTTATCAGCATCATTATGTCTTGAAATTGAAGCCTTACATACGCTTTTCTAAATTTGGTGATTTTTTTGTTTTTTGTTTTTATGGCTTTTGGTTATTTTTCACATGCCCTTTGGAGATTTTGCTCTGTTGGGACCTGGCAACACTGGTCATACGTCACAACAGCATGACATCAGCGAAAGGCTTTGTTAAGATTAGGTAACGGGTGTAATCTGAGTTCGGATCACCCGTATTGTGCTCTTTACGCATGATCTGAATCGCGTGTCTGTGGCATAAAATATGAACATTTTGCACCACCAGCAACCGAGCTGTGCGGTCTTTAGCAGCCATATGAAAATATGACCTCTCCATCCATCACTGAGCTTCGGGACGACCGAAATTAGGAGCAAGGGTAAGCTCATGCTAACGAACGATGTAATCGTATACAACGCGATGGTCTTGGTTCCGCTGAGGTCGAGCCTGCGTTGACCCGCGTTTGCCACCCTTTCCGGTGGAGGGTGCACCATACGTCGCGAGGAGCGGCGTGCCAGGACCAAAAGGGTTACATTTATAACGGCATTCACGATCCCTGTTGTACCCACGCTGGCGGCAACCAAGCCAACTGGCACTTTTTTGTCAGAGGACAACATGCCCAGGTTTCCCAGATTTTGGCAGACAATGCCGGTGCTGGCAAACGGAAGTCGTCCAACAGGGAGAAAGAGCGTAGACACAACAAGGGTCAAAGCCGCTGCCGTTGCTGTGAACAACCCAGCATTCACGCTGGTCAGGAACGCGCGGTAAGTGAGAGCATAAAAAACAATGACAAATTTACCCAAACTTAGTCCACTCAGCAGGAACGACGAAAACACGAACGCAGCGATTACCCCTGATACAATGGACTGGCAAGCGGTATGAAGTCGACCATAAATCGATGTCACCTCCTCTATCGAAAATAACGCAACGCTCATGGTCCCGCCAAAAATATCATTTAGGGCAATCGCTCGAAAGAATAAAGCTTCCACGGCATGAAACTTCATTCCGGCGTCCCTCCTGAGGGCGATGAGTATTACTAGGTTAAAGACGACGATTGGTATGTTCGTAACCAAGAATGACGTCATCAACAGATACCTGACCAGGTGATTGGAATCGTCTGCGGCACCTTCCACGCCGAAGTCGTCCGTGTTTGTAGAGTTTGTCGTGGTTTCCATACTCTGCACCATACGCCGAGCCTCCTTAATACGACACGAATAAAAGAAACTATAAGATGATTCAACAAAGGGCGAAGGAGAAGAAAGTTCGACTCGACATAACACAATTGATGCCCCCTTCATGCAACTATACATAATTATCAACGGGATTTTTGTTTGTTTGTTTGTTTGTATGTGGTCATTGGTGTGCCTTTGTGGACCTCTTTTAAAGGAGACCTCCGGATGATTTGAGATTTTTACATTACTTTGACCAACTACGTGTATAAATCAGTTATACTGAGTACAGAGTTTCAGAATTTATAGTGATTTGGATGAGGAATGAGATTTTTTTCTAACTTTATAACAAATTGCAATGGACAAGGATGATGACATGGCAGCCTCACCGTAAGAATGCACGAGTGATCTTGTTACAGGCCGTGTCACACCTTTTATTTCCGGGCAAGCTACGCGGGCTTGTTGAGAGGAGGGATTTTCAAGCACGCAGGTGAATTTTTTCCGCGGGCGGACAAGAATATTTGCGAGGTTCGCACTTGTTTCTTATCTGCTACTTACCTTCTACTTGCGTGTATCCGTGTGACCTGCGTGAGAGCTTTGAAACCGATCCGTTTTCTATTACGAGCGTCTTACGGGTACTGAGAAGTATCTGCGTTGGAGTTGCCTGCGAGGTGCTGCTGGAAAGGGTCTCCTATACCTTTGGTGTTCTGCGTGTACCTCTGCGAGCGAACCCCCACGACTCACTCGGAACAAGTTTTGAGCATGCTCAAGGCCTTGTCATACCGTATCTGGGGAAGTTTTGCGGCTTGACTTGAGGGAAAACAAATTTGCTACCCGGTACTAGCGCGTATCTCCTGTAGTTGCCCGGATGTGCGAACGCACGTCCGATTTAACCGCAGCCAAGTTTTGAGCATGACCATTTTTTTTCCGGGTTAGTCGCGGGGATGCCCGGAGAGGTCCACGCAGAACGCCAGTCGAGGTCCTCAAGGCCGTGTCACACCTTTCCGGGCAAGCTACTCGGGATTGTTGCGACGAGGGATTTTCCAGCACGCAGGAGAGTTTCTTACCCACTAGACGCGTGCTACTTATCTTCTACTTGCGTGTATTCCGTGTGACCTGCCTGAGAGCTTTGAAATCGATCCGTTTTCTGTTACGAGCGACTTACAGGTACTGAGAAGTACATGCGTTGGAGTAGCCTGAGAGGTGCTGCCAGTAAGGGTCTCCTACTGGTGTTCTGCGTGTACCTCTGCGAGAGAACCCCCACGACTCACTCGGAACAAGTTTTGAGCATGCTCAAGGCCTTGTCATACCGTATCTGGGGAAGTTTTGCGGCTTGACTTGAGGGAAAACAAATTTGCTACCCGGTACTAGCGCGTATCTCCTGTAGTTGCCCGGATGTGCGAACGCACGTCCGATTTAACCGCAGCCAAGTTTTGAGCATGACCATTTTTTTCCGGGTTAGTCGCGGGGATGCCCGGAGAGGTCCACGCAGAACGCCAGTCGAGGTCCTCAAGGCCGTGTCACACCTTTCCGGGCAAGCTACTCGGGATTGTTGCGACGAGGGATTTTCCAGCACGCAGGAGAGTTTCTTACCCACTAGACGCGTGCTACTTATCTTCTACTTGCGTGTATTCCGTGTGACCTGCCTGAGAGCTTTGAAATCGATCCGTTTTCTGTTACGAGCGACTTACAGGTACTGAGAAGTACATGCGTTGGAGTAGCCTGAGAGGTGCTGCCAGTAAGGGTCTCCTACTGGTGTTCTGCGTGTACCTCTGCGAGAGAACCCCCACGACTCACTCGGAACAAGTTTTGAGCATGATCAAGATCTTGTCATACCGTATCTGGGGAAGTTTTGCAGCTTGCCCTGCGGGGAAACAAATTTGCTACCCGGAGCTCTCCGCAGTTGGTCCGCACCTGACAGTACCTAGCGCGTATCTCGCCTGTAGTTGCCCGGAGGTGCGCACGCAAGCCTCATTTAACCGCAGCCAAGTTTTGAGCATGACCAAAACTTTTTCCGGGTGAGTCGCGGGGATGCCCGGAGAGGTCCACGCAGAACGCCAGTATAGAGGCCATTAGCGACAGCACCTCGCAGGCAACTCCCACGCAGGTACTTCGCAGTCTCCGTATGCAGCCAAGATAATGACATTCTGTGGGACTTCTGCCATTCCTTCAGAGGAATTCCTTCACTGAGTTGTCATCACCCACGCGACTGGTACACAGGTCACACAATATACCCGCAAGTAGAATTTAAGTAGAACGCGTCCAGCAAGTAAAGACACATGCTCTGACTCGCCCAAATCCTTGTCCGCCCTCAGAAATTGTCAGGTATGCTGGAAAGTCCCCACACACAACAAGCCCGCGTAGCATGCCCGGAAAGGTGTGACAGGGCCTAAACATGGTTGCGGGTAAAAAGATTTGCGTGCGCACCTCCGGGCGACTACGAGTGAGATACGTGCTAGATACTGTCATGTGCGGGTCATCTGCGGGGACCTCCGGGTAGTAAAAATTGTACTTCATAAGTCGCACGCAAGGCTTGCCCGGAAAGGTGTGACACGGCCTTTAGCGGTAGCTCCTCTCAGGTAACTCAGACGCAGGTACTTCGAAGTCCCTATATGCAGTCAAGATAATGACATTCTGTGGGTCTCAATTCTGCCATTCCTTCGGAGGAATTCCTTCACTGAGTTATCAGCCCCCACGTGCCTGGCACACAGGTCACACAAAATACTCAGCGTCCAGCAAGTAAGACAAAAAACGAACATGTACTGACTCGCCCAAATCCTTGTCCGCCCTCACAAATTGTCCGGTAGGCCTACCCTGGAAAATCCCTACACGCAACAAGCCCGCGTAGCTTGCCCCGAAAGATGTGGCAGGGCCTAAACATGGTTGCGGGTAAAAAGATTTGCGTGCGCAGCTCCGGGCGACTACGGGTGAGATACGTGCCAGGTTCTGTCATGTGCGGGTCATCTGCGAGGACCTCCTGGTAATGAAAATTATTCATCGCAAGTCGCACGCACGACTTGCCCGGAAAGGTGTGACATGGTCTTAAGCAAGTAGTATTGAAAGATCAGGCGTCCACTAGGGCGCGGACAAGACGCGGACAAGACCCAGAAAGCAAATTTGGTATTCCGCACTCGTTCGGCAACCTCTCCGCACGTTCCTGGAAGTGTCCGTTCACTGTCCTAAACTTGTCCGGGCGTTTCCGCATCTTCGGAAGAGAGAAAAATTTCCGCGTCCAAATTTTGATTGAGACAAACAGTTGGACGCGGAAATGAACTTCCTGATGCCCCAGTCACACAGTGCTTTACGATGGGTTACGTCCGCCGCGGATAGATACGGATGAGTGGACGCAGGGGGACGCAGCATGGACGCAGGCATCCGCATTGACGTATGTAGACGTAACTGTTCGTAACTCATCCGTAAAGAAACGCAAAATGACGGCGCCAAGCCTGCGAGATTTTGAAACGTTCAAAATTTCGCAATGGGACTCCACGGATGCAGACTTACGCAACTAACCGTAACCAAACATAAATATCCGTAACTGAACGTAATTATCCGTAGCTTGAAGGCAGACCATCCGCAAAAAAAAAAAAAAAAAATTAAGCAAAATACCTCCCGTCCGTTTGCGTTCGTTTACGTCCACTGTAAGTATCCGAAATTAACCGCAAGTTAACGTATCACAACACTTTCGTCCGCTTACGGATATTTGCGGACAGTTTCGGATGCTGCGGACGATTACGTCCATCGACGTTTTCCGTTTTTCACTCGCATGGGAACACAGAGTGTCGTGGGAAGCCACACAACTCGTGTTGCCAAGCTGCAGCACATTACCTGAAGGAATGCTACAAGACAGTCGGAGCGGTCAGAGGCAGAACCGCATGGTCAAGTTATGAAATTTCTCCCACAAATGGTCATTTTAGGTGGCACCCATATACACATGGCATCGGTTGACCCTTGGTGCTGAACTTTTTTGTTGCACTCTTTGTAAATTTTTCGAAAAAGGCAATATTTTGGGTAGGGGATGTGGTGACAGCATTTTATTCACTTTTTTGGCCGGAGGTGTGGGACAGCGATAAACTATATAGATAATGAGAACGAATTTAGTTTTTCTCTTTAGTCTTACCCACTTTACGCTCCATGGAATGTATATTACATTTTTTTTCATATTGTATTTGGGTGTGGAAGGGGTGTTCGAAAGTCCTAATCATGGGCGTAAATCCCTGAAATGGAGGAGGGGGGGGGGGGAATGGCCTGTACAATCATTCCCCCCCCCCCCGAAATGTGAGGAAAAAATGGAGGAAGCAGAAATGTGATTGTATCAATTTTGGCATATTGCATGACGTTCGTACGCCCGCCTTCAGACAGTTAACAGAGCTGAACAGTATTCTATCTTGTAGGATAATGTATATATACATAATTTTCTCAAGCGCTCGCTCGCGAAGAAAGTAATATCGACATTTATAAGGTATGGTCCAGACGTTGACAACGTCAAATAGCATAGGCTTACATGTAAACATGCTATGAAGCGAGCAACTCGGGATCATCTGCAAATTATGTACAAAAACAAACAAACAATAACAAAAACTATACCGCCATAATTGAACCCCCCTCCATTTCCTGAATCATTCCTGAAACGATGATGACTCTGATACATCTAATGGGCATACCCAGGGATGATCAGGGGCGTCGAATCTATCTCGGGGGGGGGGGGGCAAAGGGGCATTTGCCCCGCCCCTCAGACAAATCATTTGTCCCCCAAGCAATTCCCGAGATGAGGACAAATCTCGAACTTTCTTTATGGAAAACTGGACAACTATACCGCCAGAATCATGCACCGGATCGCTGAATTGCAATCATAAATATACAAAAGCTCCGCTACTGGGTCCCTTTCGATAGACTTTGTACACTTTTGAGATTGACGTTTTATTTCCTTATATTTATAAAAGAGTGTGCAGCAGATCTTTCACTTACAAACGCTCCCTCATATGCAGAGGCGTCGATGGAGGGGGAGGGGGATGGTTCCCCCATAAAAGTATTGGGGACAAACAGATCATTTTGCTCCTCCTCGTAACTCCCGAGATGTGGAAATGTTCTCACTTTTTTTGATAGAAGACTCTCTGAATATTTCACCCAAAGATGGCTGAATTTCAATTCTGAAAATACAAAATCTCCCTCGCGTAAGAAGGGGATAGGCCTAACCCCTCCCATACCCTCCCCGCTCAATCATTTCTACTTAATACACTTTAGATTGACAGATTTCAAAATGTTTCATCTAAAGTGTGCACCAGGTCTCTTACTTCAGTTTAAAGAAATGCAAATGTTCCTTGGGTGGGAGGAGATATTTAGATACTTTCAATTAACGGAGGGTTCCCCCCCCCCCTAAAAAAATAGTATACACTTCTGTTATTGAAATTGCCCCAGATTACATCATAAATGTGTTTACGAGATATTTGTTGCTGCCAGTAATTGCCAGCAGTTGCGCCCGGTGCGCCCCCATCCCTTAACCCTATAAAGCCCAAGGGGGGGCACATTGTGCCCCCCCCCTACCAGATTTCCATTTGCCACTCCTTCGCCCTTTATCCGATTTCAACCAAATTTGGTGACTTTTCCTAAAATCTTATTGCGAACATTTTGATATATAATTTAACTATATTTGATGTTGCTGGTTGCCATGGTAACCATAAACTGACAACCATGTCAGTCAGATTTTGCATCTTTTTTCTGTTCCCATTTTATTTAACAGCATTACAGTGGATGAAATGGGTGTTTCTGGGCTGAAATTTGTTGAAGGAGCAAAATTTGAAGTAATTATGGTCCTGGAAAGTTTTTCTTATTATTTCCTTTGTTTTTATGAGACAAAGGCATAAAACAATAGATATAATAGAGATAATTGAAAAAAATAATATTTTCTAAAGATTGCCCTTCTATTTTGTGTTATTTTGATTCCCTCACCCAAGTTATGCCTCTAATATCATTAGTTTATCATAGCATCAATTTGCAATCTTGAAATTCCACTATTATGCAATGAAGTGTCATAATTATACATGTACCCATCCGAAACATTTCATCTCAGGTCTCATAATGTATTCTTATGTTGACATGAATAGCGCCCCCATGTGGTGACCTTGAGAAATATCAACCGTAACAAATAATAACATTCCACTTGCTTATCATTTGTGACAAATATGAAAATGATTGGTCTTTAATAAGACATATATAATGGGGATAAAGAAATTATACAGAAAAATCATGTTTTTGGCATATTTCCTATGTATTTCTTTATATTTTGGAAAATAGCGCCCTCCATGGGTGACCTTGAGAAAATTCAAATGTACGGTTATGTAGAGTATGAGTTACTCTACCCATGTGCCAAATATGACGATGATACATCAAATAATAAAAAAGTTATATAGGGGGGGCACAATGTGCCCCCCCCCCCCCCCCCTTGGGCCTGCGAGGGGTCAAATTAGCTTGGGCTTAATAGGGTTAATTTCCTAAGCGAAAAAAGTACAGCTACAAACGGCAGTTTTTGGATTGTAAAATGTCAATATTTTCAAGCTCGCTCGCTTCGCTCGCTCACATTTAATCGTCATGCCATTCTCCTGATGTTGCTGTCGGGTAATTGCCAGCAGTTGCGCCCGATGCGCCCCCCCCCCCCTTATTTTTCAAAGCGAAAAAAATATAGCTACACACGGCAGTTTGGGGACTGTAAAATGTCAAAGTTTTCAAGCTCGCTCGCTCCGCTCGCATCAGGGAGACGGGAAGAGAAACACCTCCCTGCTCGCATTTAATCGTTATGTCATTCTTCTGATGTTGCTGCCAGTAATTGCCAGCAGTTGCGCCCGGTGCGCCCCCACCCCCCTTAATTTCCTAAGCGAAAAAAAGTACAGCTACAAACTGCCGTTTTTGGACTGTACAATGTCAAAATTTTCAAGCTCGCTTGATTCGCTCGCTCGCATTTAATCGTCATGCCATTCTCCTGATGTTGCTGCCGGGTAATTGCCAGCAGTTGCGCCCGGTGCCCCCCCCCCCCCCCTTAATTTTCAAAGCGAAAAAATATAGCTACAAACGGCAGTTTTTGGACTCTAAAATATGAAAATTTTCCAAGCTCGCTCGCTTAATGAATTCGCTCGCTCGCATTTAATCGTCATGCCATTCTCCTGATGTTGCTGCCGGGTAATTGCTAGAAAATGCGCCCGGTGTGCCCCCATCAATTTCCTAAGCGAAAAAAATGTAGCTACAAACGGCCGTTTTGGGACTGTACAATGTCAAAATTCATGATCGCGTTCATGATCTTCAGTGTAAGAATTAAGAAAAGAAGTTTCTCTAAATGATACCATTTTATAGGCAAAATTGATCAATAACAATCTACATAAAATGTACTGCTACCCTAAACATGCTGGACTGTTTCAATTCGATAAAACACGCAAAAAAAAAATGCATCAAATTGCACCATTTACAACATCAATATGCAAAAAGTTCTCACTGTGGGAGGGGGAAATCCCCCTCCCACACCCTCCCCCCTCGTTCGTATAGCTCCCTCGCATCTAACCGCTCCCCCTAAGATCAAATCCTGGCTATACGCCGGTGATAGGCCCCACTATTTAGTAGGCCTTCACAGTGATGTCGCACAGGCGGAGCAAGAGCTGAAATACCACGATGTAGTCATTCAATTATCTATGAATATTTCTTTTTCTTACTTGTTTTTTGATAGGAAAAAATCCCAAATTTCACCAAAAGTGTGCACCAGATCGCTGAATTTCAGGTCTGAAAATGCCAAATTTTCCTCGTGTGGGAGGGGGATACCCCCCTCCCACAACCTCCCCCGCTAGGCCGCTCCGCTCCCTCGCACAGATATTCAAGCTCAAAGTCCCTCCCCTACCCCCATCATTAAAACGGAACGATGCCCCTGGGATGATTGCTTTACTGACTTAAATCAAGAAAATTGAAGTATACAATTAATAGCTACAGGAAAATATCTACAACGTTATTCAAGAAATGGATATCCTTATCAGCATTTTAATGAACTCATTTGGGCATTATTCAGGGCTGCGCTACGTTTTTGAAAGGGGGGGGGGGGGCGGGTGACAAAATCACCTGTCAGTCAAGAAGAAAGAACATCAAAAGACAAGAGAAACAACAACAAAAAAGTCTTCATACTTTTATGGTCTGATTTTCCGCCGAAAGTCGGCTGACAAGCTAGAAAAAACAAACAAACAAACAAACAAACAAACAAACAAAAACAAGAACAAAAAGTCTTCATATTTTTGCTGCCACTGCCCTCCCACAGGGACATTTGATCCCTGTAAAGTGTGTGTGTGTGTGTGGGGGGGGGGGGCAAGCTTCTCCCCCCCCCCCCCCCCCAAGGGCTGCGCCGGTCCGGTTATGGGCTTGTAATCGTGGTGATGGTGACTATCGCCAATCATGCCCCCACTCCTCAGTACGGATTTACGCCGTTGGTCCTAATGTTATTTTTTCTGGAAATTTAAAAAGCATTGCTTCATTATAACAATCTCCTTAACATAACCCAGTAAGTCATGAATATCGCTGCACAATGACAGCGTAACCACAGTTTGTCTATTCTATGACTGTAAGTAATATTTTCTTACTCTAATGTTTATCTTATCGATCTATATTGTATTCTATTTGTGGTATAATTATGTTATGTATTCTTTACATTTATGATGTTTATTCATATTTGAGTTGCGCAAATAAAATTCAAACTTCAAGTTCAAAATTTCATATCTGTTATTACTGTAAAGCAAATTCAAAGAATACGAAAATTTTTCACAACTTACGTAATTCAATTTCAGTTTTCCCCAGTGTACAATATAAGACAGTCAAATTTGTGATAAAGTTGCTGTCATAATACACTAACTTTGCAGGGATCGTCAGAGAAAACAATATTGTCCATTATTACCTATAACAATCAGTAACTCTCCGTAACTATCTGAAAAAATCCGCAACTCTCCGTAAATATTCGCAACTCTCCGCAAGTGTTCAGAACTATTCGGTAGTTTACGCAAGGTGACAGAACAAATTACGTGCCAGTTCGTAACAATATCCGCAAGTGGACGCAAGTATTCGCACCTGGTCGTATCCGTCCGTATCGCCTGCATTTTTTTCCCGTATGTTGTGTAAAAAAATTCTGGTGACGGCAAGGGATCCGCGGGAGTCCGCAGAAAAATGGCTTTTTTGGACGTAACAGTCAGGACATTTCGCCTGGCCGTAACCCTTCCGCTCCTTCCGCAAACGCTCCTGAAAGAATCCCGCGGTGTGGGGAAGCTTCGCGAATGAAAGCGGAAGACACAAGGAATGTTGTAGGACAGCGCGGAGCCGATGCGATCTACAGCTGTACTATGCACTTAGTGTCCGGAGCCGATGCGGACATTTTGTGATCAAGACATGAAAGAGTCGACACGTTCCATGAGCGAAAGGATTTTGAAAGTCAAAAAAAAAAAAAATAGATCAATGCAGCATCATGTCAATGAAACGCAAAAAAACCCCCCAAAAACAATAAGGGAGGCGAGGTCCCCATGCAAGCCCCACAGCCACGCCTCTCTTCCACTGATTAGGAAAAGGTAAATATCAGCATTTCCCAGTCCCAAATGAAGGAAGCAAAGCAGAAGGCAGTGGATATTTTGCCAACAGTAACTAGGAAAAAGAGGAAGCAGCACTCTCCGCTCCGAGTAAACTTTGTGGGGTTTTTCTTTGCGTTCTTTTCAGAAATCATTTTCATTTGAGGGACTTTTAATAGTTGCCATTACATCGTATACATATCAGTGCATCGTTTAGTTCGCTTTAAATGTGACCGCCCAACTCAAACCCCACAAAAGTGGAACTAGGCCATCTTTTTATAATTATATATAGGCATATATACTTATGAAAAGTAATATGTTATAAGCTTGAAAAATTATTTAATTTGTTTGATAATGACCATCCTAATACATTCAAAGGGGACCAAGGCCAGTGCTCGTTCGCTCGTTCGTATTTATTTTGCTTCTCAAATCAAATCAAATGAAAAATAAATTACATCAATGTGACAAATCTAAACAAAACATAACCAAATGACAAAGGAGCAACACAAAAGTGCAGCTTATACCACATGCATAACATTTATAGTTACATAACCTTATGTAATACCTTTAATAAGGCAGTACATTAAATTCAATAAGGAAGTAGGAGATCGTCAGCATAAGCATAGCTTGACTGGGCTGATGGCCTCATTGGGAAATATAACTCAGGTTTGCCTCTCACAAAAAGTACATTTTTTTTTTGTTCTACATTACAATAGTATGCTTTAGAGGGAAAAGAAGATGTGAGTGAGTGCTGTGCGAGTGCAATAGGCGAGTTGAATGTTTGTGTTGGGGCCATTTTATATATGATTATTTTTTTAGCATATCAGTACAATAATACTGATAAATTCAGACCAAAATCATATAAATTATTATACTTTATTTAACTAAATATATTGAGTTAAATATAATCATTTCTTTAAATTAGCTTTGAAAGAAAACAGAGATGTTCGTGTTTTTAGGAGTCGGGTAAAGCATTCCATGGATCAGGTCCGTGATGCATCACTGACCTGTGAGCTTTAAGTGCTATCTCAGCATCTCTCACAGCTGGTATTTGAAGCAATAGGGCAAAGCGAATTTCGGCTGGTGTGACCTCCATGACGGCTAGAACTCAAATGAGAAAAAAATCGGAAGTCGTTTCCTAATTTACAATCTTGCCCTATTTCCTCATATAGTAACTGTCCGCATATCTAACTCTTGTCCGCAAGTCATCCTGACTGTCCTCGTTCATGATTTAATCATTCCTGGTGTAATCCTAGATGTTTCCGCGCTGCCCGGCTACGATTAGCACATGCCCGGGTAATTCGCGCTCTTCCGGAGTGATTCCGCGGACTTTCCTACGAATGTCCCAGGACAAGCCGAATCGCACACTTTTTCCCCATCTGACGCGGCCAGGATGCCGAAATGACAGAATTTGCTTCAGCAACCCTTCCTATAGGCTTGTCCGCGCCCTAGTGGACGTCTGCCCCAATGGAACTACACTGCTACATTTCTAACATATGTGAGGTTCCTATGTCATCAACATTGTTGAGTGTAATTCGTTCATAATTTTCCAGAGTATTGGGTTCTCTGCTAAAGGATCACAATAAATTCCACAAATCTATACAAGGACCTGCAGATCTATGTACTACGTAGCGTGAAATTTTTTAAATCGTCTCGAATGCCCCTTTAACGCTATACAGCCTTATAATGCATGTATACAAGCAACAGCACATTTTATACACTAGTAACTTACACACCGATTATGTAACCACTAGCTTGAATGTCGGCAAGCAAACAGTTACACATTTTGTTACATGATTGAGTTCAATAATTTATAGATTTTTTTTTTCCATTTTGCTTGGTTCTCAGACGGCGTACACAATCATGAAATGTCATCAGTTATAGGCCTACTGTTCCAAGATATATATATATGACCACCCGAGCACCTATCCTATACATCTTGAAGGAACACTTTCGTGATACGTGTACGCATTTTTTTTCTTTTTCGGCTGGACAGTACTTACAATCAGTGCTTACCTACTCTTGGGAAGATCTAGACGATTTTGATGCTCTCCAACTTTGGCCTGTACTGCCTTGAGCCAGGAAGCAAATATATTTTGTGAAAGTGAACATCAACGTCCAAGAGAGAGAAAGTACACGTGTTAACGATGGTACCTCCGCAGTTCACTATCTTCATCAGATCATCTCCATTGGCAATATAATGTACACGCTTGACCTTCACAGTTCTTAGCGACGCTTTCACTGAAAGCATCAATGTTAAGTCACAACGAGAACTGTCGACTAATTAGCAATGTCGTCTTGTATCAAAAGCGCCACGGCTGCAGGATGTCGGGCTACTTTACGGTCCACTCCCGCTAATACCGCAGGGTCCCATTCAATAGGTATAATTCTAAACGATAATGTACGTTCCCGCAGGGTCCCACTTATCAGGTTAAATGCAGTAATTGCTCCTGCGAGAATTAAAGGGGATGTCTAGTAACTGATCAGTGGGAATCAGTGGGAATGCTGGGGGATGATTGTTCCAATTCTTGTGGGATTCATTTAAGAGTACATTATATATCTATTGTTGTGTGAAAATTATTTGCTTCAGAATGGTCTCGTATTCAAGTAATGTGCAGTTTAATGTTCCAGGCTAGCTGCAGCATGCCTGTACAGTGACGGGCCGCGACATTAAACTGCACATTACCAGGTATAGGTGTATAGGCATATCATATTTGCCCCCCCCCCCCAAAAAAAAAAAAGAAAACAAAAGGTAGGTATTCATGAAAACTGTTATAAACATTCGTGAGTGTTACTCGGTGCATTAATGAATGTAGGAGCGAAGGGAAATGTGTATTCTTTTCTACAAATTTGATAATGCATTGTATAGCCACTTATGCAGCACCAATCACGTCTTCACTCTTGTAAATACCAACGTTATACTTCGCTGTTTTCAACTACATTTCTTCTTAAAAGATTAACATGTCCTGAAAAGTTATATGTTTCACAGGTCATTGCAGACCACTGCTATTGTCAACTGGCTTATTAATCGTCACGTGGAGAGTGCGAGGAGCTGTCTGGAATCATGCTGCGCTGATAATTAACACACAGAAAAGTCACTTTGAAACGTTGCCTCACGTACATGCCCCGAATAATGCTTCACTTTGTTTTCCCTCAAATTTATTTGCGCGCAGGCTCCTCTCGGGTTTGACAATGGGAACGGCTGTCCCGCGCATGCGCAGAACATTACTTTTCTCTCTCTCTCTCTCTCTCTCTTCTTTTTTTGCCTACTACTAGTACAACAAAGCCGCGTCGCACGAGAGTCGCAGATCTAGGGCCTAGTACCAAAGATACTAAAATAAATGAAGAAGAAAATAATTAAAAATCAGAGATGCAGTTGGCGAAAAAAAAAAATGAATAGCTGAAGATACTGAGTATGAATTCCTCTACAAACTGCATTTTGGTTTGGAAGATGAAAGCTTTTCTCATTAAATTTGAAGGGGCTATATTTGATTGGGTGAATGTACAGAAAATAATAATTTTTTGAGTAGGCCTAAAGAGAATTCGTAGTCTGACTTTGGCAACCCTTGGACAGAGTTTGAGCAAAAAAAAAAAAAAACCCCTTGGAAATTTGATGGATGAAAGGGTATATCTCACTTCTTTAGATTACCGAAGATGAAACACCTCATTTCTCCCAACTATTTTACAGAATTTTTTAAATTCTACACTCTTAAAACATCCGAGTCAGAACTGACCCGGAACTGGGTCCGTTGGGGTCACACACCGTTCTGGGTCAAAAATGACTTGGAATTTGGTCATGAGGACCCCGAATGGGGTCACCCTGACCCAATTCATGACTCTGAATGGGTCATATCTGACCCCATTCCTTGTCATGTCTGACCCGGAACGGTGTGTGACCCCAACGGACCCAGTTCTGGGTCAGTTCTGACTCGGATGCTTTAAGAGTGTAAATTCTAACGCACGTCTCTATAAATGGGGAAATAGTTTACCCGCATAAGCCCTTTATTTTCCTCCCACACACGCGCGCGCACACACACACACACACACACAATGCACACTCTTCCACGCGTTCCATCTGGCATGAATTCGAATAGACTAAAGACTGGGTAAACATGTATCTGCATGGACGATGTCTAATAGTCATAACCGAAACCTAAAACACACAGCAAATAAAACCACCCTCCAGCACAAATGCATGCATGCAGACACAGTTCATCTTGCAAAAGTCGAATCTCATGTAAATGAATAAACGGTTTTGGCTTAAGAAAACTTTGACATGCAAGTGATAAAACCAATAGAAACGAGGACGTTTTAGAATGTAAACTCAGACAATATTTGGCTGATGTGAGTTATGCGAGTGATGCGACTTATGCAAGATTTCCTGTTATACAATGTATGTGCGTATCCAGAAAGCAACACTTGCCCTACTGTTTCACGAGAAGTTGTCACACAATAATAAACTATCAAATATACACGAAATGAGACACTGGAAATGACGGTGTAGGGCCTACTGCTGTCTTTAAAAACACAATAGTGCACAGAAACTGTGACACATCGTGTTTATCATTTTAATATTCACATCTTCATCAATTTTCCTCTTTCAACATGAATCAGTAAGAATGCCTTATCAAAAAAAAAAAAAAAAAAAAAAAAAAAAAACCTTCCTTTCATATATCATTCTGTTTTTGTTAAAACCCACTCGGCAATTATTTTGGATATACTATTAGGATCGGGGTTGTATAGTTAAAACATTTACCGAAACATGATTTCCATAAAATAATGTTCTAAAGTGTACAAACAAAATGGGAAAGAGTTGTCAAGCGATGGCATCGTTATTCTTATTCCAACGTATGCGTGGTAAAGACCAATTTCACTCTCTTATTAAAACAAAAAGCCATGACAGTCATAAAATGGCATGGCTTTTGTATATCTGACACGACACTCTGTTCGGCCGAACATACTCTCGCTGACTACACCAATAACAGTAAATGTGGATATGTCGTGGCACTGTATTTCAATCCATATCAAAACGTTCAAGGAGAGTGAACCTAAATACAATTGCATGCATGTGGATTGAATGAATGGAACAATATTAGTAGGATATTTGAATTAAGATTGAGGAACGTCAGACAATCCATTCCATAGTTAAAAAAATAAAGGAGTCTTGGACCCCGTTTACAGTGCGAGGCTCGGCCGCGGCTCGGCCGCGGTTCGGCCCAGCCCCGCTTCAGTGTAAACGCGCAAAAGGCCAAATGCGGGGCCAAAATTGGCCTCGCATTTGGCCTCGCTCTGGAGGTGGTCTCGGCCGCGGCCGAGCCGCGGCCGAGCCCGGCCTTTTCTCAGTGTAAACGCAAACTGGGCCAAATGCGCGGCCAATTTTAGTCTGGCTTCCAAACCCTCTGCTCGTACTATTTCGCTATTCAGGATATTAACCCCCTCAACGTCGAAAACTAGTACAGTTTAAGGTGGTTTTGTCCTGCAAAGGTCTTTGCCCAAACGGCGACTTCGTCGCCACGGAATCCAGTTGGGAAAGGGTCTAAAAACCAGACTATACCAAATTGCGTTCGTTTACAAGCAGAGCGCCACTACGACAAAATATTAAAAAGTTTGAATTAAAAGCGCGGCCGAGCCCGGCAGTGTAAACGGACAAAATTGCGGGGCTCGGCCCCGCATTTGAGGCTGGGCTCGACCGCGGCTCGGCCCAGCCCCGCACTGTAAACGGGGTCATGTTTTAGAGTTTCCACGCCACCAGGGACAAGAAGACTACAACATGTCGCGTCGTAACGTATCGACGATATAAAGAAATAAAAAGATAATTCTGTAAAATTTCTTTTTTTTAAGATTAAAAAATACACAATTTTTCTACTTGTTATTGGCATATACTGTATTACAATATTATTCCCTCAGCGTTCTGAACGAATGTGAAGCGCTTTATCATGCTATTCATAATGAATTCATAATTGAATACACGACTTTTTGACTAATTACTTAATTTCTTTATACTCAAGTTGCTCATGTGTTCTCGTAATATTGCTGCATTCACTCAATCCACATATGCTTTTGGATTTAATTCTCCTTAAGATTTTTCTTTACCCATCTCAGTTGTTTACAATGTATGTCATAATAAAACACTTCTCAGAAGCCACCAGTTTCCACATTAATGTGGTTTGGTTCTTTATTTGTTTATCGTAATTTTAATGAGTCATTGTTCGAGAGTCATTTGGCAGGGTGAAACTTTCGTTAGAACCTTTTCATGTTCATCTCATAATCATTCGTTATGGATGCAGAATTTTTCAATACGCCGTATCTACAAATCATAACTGGCCTTAAATTAGTAACACGTTTTATTGCATATTCTCAAATCATTCAGTTCATGTAAACTTCTTTCTGATTTGGAGCAGATTGAACGAATTTGAATATTCCCATGTAGTGAAATTTACAGTGTAAGGGTCAATTCATCTATGCAGTGAGAGTTCAATTAAAAACAAGAAAATAATTTCTGAAACAACATTCTTTCAAAGGACTTGATAAGTTAATAAGAGAATGTTTTCTGAGCTTTCTGGATGGATATCCAACTTGCCATGATAAAAATAAGACGATCATTTCTCCGTACCGTGAGCCATGGTACACTGAAATTTGAATTGTTTGGTTTATTGTATTACAATAGATACCATTAATGCGCGTTCCAATACGAACTCAATGGTTGATTGCCCCGCCTTCCTTCAGTGTGCACACGCTCCGTAATCTTTGCCAAATCCGCTATCTCTCAAATAGTGACGAGAACAAAATGTGAATCAAATGGCATGGAAGTCAGAAACTAACCGATCTCATGTTAACTGTAGCCTCCACTTCAGATATATGCAGTGGACACGATTTCATTACAAACTTCTCGACAGATTGTGTATTTACTGTGCTTCACAAGTTCCTGATTCCAAAATTCCGTGAGACTCAACGAACCATTACCATTTACGATTCTGGACTTCCGATAGACTTTAGACGGGGACAATTTATCTATACAGTATGCCCCCCCCCCCCCCCCAGGAAAAAAAAAAAAAACAACACACATACTGTACAATCGGATTTTTGCATTGATAACTTCCAATATGATCAGACTGTCTGAATGCTATTCCAGCGTCTAAAAATATAACATTTGATCTATCATTTTGCAGAAAACCCACTTCAGTTTGGTTAAGTGGTCACAGAGAAATGTGAATCGTTGTGAAGCATGTCGCGGATGTCATTCTTCCAAGTTTGGCACCAAGATGCTCTTGGAACTGCATATCAGCGTGTGAATACAATGGATAGAACTTGGAGGGAAGGGATTCCTGACGTGCTCTACAAAAATCCTCATTTCTTTTTGACCGCTGAAGCAAATCGGATGGGGTTTTCTGCAAGACGTGGATAATAAGTTATACATGTACTAGTTTCACTATTTTTAAAGTTATCATTGCGGAGGGTCCCATTGTAATTTTGGGGGGACACACGGTACTGTTGGCGATGACATGCGAATTAACTGGACCACATACAACCCACAAAGTTTTGGAAGCATTTTCCCTGACAAAGTGATGGAAACTGACATCTACTCATCCACAAGTGTTCACAGTAAGAATACAAAGAACAATAAAATTTAGATGTTTTGCTAGTCAAGTACAGCTAATATTTCATAGGTCTGAATTTCTGCTTGCCATAAGATATAGAGATGCCTTATTTTAAAAGAGCAGTTAAAAAATGATGTTTTGGAAAACATTGACTTGCAGAAGCAATGGATTTGGCATTGATGTGGAGCTGAAGTGATGTGCAGTACAAGTATATGAGCTGCGGTTGTTTGCTCGTTTGGTCTGGGTTTTTATTTTTCTTGTGTGTTTTTTTTTTTCTATGTGGAAAATTCACATGGTATTTGAAATGTATCCTATCAACTTATTCCTAACGTGCATCCACAAAAATCTATGGTTCAATCAACGCGTAACGTATCTTGTTTATAAAGCTGGTTTTCAACAGCCTGTTATGCTAAAAAATAACCAATTCGGATGATTGTTCTCTGTTGAACCTGTAATCTTCTGTTAGCAACTACCGTCAACAATACGCCACAACAAATACAAACGTACCCTACATCATTATCGTGTAATTTTGAATTACATCAGTGCAAAGGGGAAAATTTTAAAAAAAAGCAGAATAAAAGCAATACTGCTAAATGAATCACAGGAACAAATATTCATGATTATAAAAAGTCAACAAATCGTATACAACATCAGGCGCTAATTGTAATTATCTTTTCATGCAGATATATCTAAATCAGACTTGGATGATAGCCTTGAAATTTCGTGTTCATGAATATTATCAAACCTTCTGCCATTTATCTAATTATTATAATTGCCAACCATCAACCAACGTTATTACCATTGTCATTATGATAAGATGTTCTTTAATATACCTATCAACTCCGACGTGAACAATTTTATCATTTTAATTCCTCCGTTGCAAGAGAAATGCGAAGAATCGCTGAGTTTAAAAGCACCACGTAATATTTGATTCCGGACCCTGTCGGACATCTTCGTAAAAATAATTTATCCAAAGCCAATAATGACCTCAGAATATAGAATAGCTTGACTGGACTTTACGAAAGAGGCTTTGTCAAGTGGGTAAATTTTGCTTCTCTTCGTCACAGATTGTTTCTCGAGGCTTTTGTCTCGCTGAATATAATTGTTTTCCGCATGATAAATCATGGTCTTAAGTTCATACGATTATTCAGAAGCAAAGGTTTTTTAGCCGCTGTCGATGGAACAGGAACGCACACCCCCTCTGCTTTCGCACGTAAACTTCAATAATTGACCAACAATTAATTGACTTTGCCGAGTGGGACGAATTCCGCTTTGCAAACACACAACAAAAGTGAAAGGCGATTATCTGTCAGACTGGTTATACGTCACAATGCATCAGTGAAAGGCTTTAAAGATTAGGTCCCGATGTACCAAGATATTGGATCGCCCGTAGAGAGGTATTTACGCATGATCTAAATCGCGTGTCTGTGGCGTAAAATATGAAATTCTTCATCCACCAGCTACCCAGCTGAGTCGTCTTCAGAAGCCAGAAGAAAATGTCACTTCCCCATCCATCCCCAAGCTTTGGGCCGATCATTGTCATCATCAAGGGCAAGCTTATGCTAACGAACGACGTAATCGAATAAAGCACGACGGTCTTGGCTCCGCGGAGTTTGAGCCTGCGCTGACTCCGGCTTGTCCTCTCTTCCCCTGGAAAGTTTTTCATTCGTCGCGCGGAGCGGCGTGCCAGGACCAAAAGGGACGTATTTATAACGACGTTCACGATCCCTGAAGTACCCAAGCTGGCGACTAAGACGCCGACTGCCACTCTCTGGTCAGAGGAAAACGCGCCCTGGTTTCCCACATTTCGGCAGAGAAAACTGGTCTTGGCAAACGGAAGTCGTCCTACAGGGAGAAACAGCGAAGACACAACAAGGGTCCAAGCCGCTGCCGTTGCTATGAACAACCAAGCTTTTACGCGCGTCAGGAATGTGCGGTAGGTGAGAGCATAAAAGACGGTGATAAATTTGCTCACACTCAGTCCACTCAGCAGAAAGGATGAAAACAAATATGCAGCAATCACCCCTGATACGATGGACTGACAAGGGGTATAAAGTCGACTAAAACTCGATCGTAACTCCACCACCGAATGTATCGCGGCGCTCGTGGTACCACCGAATATATCGTTCAAAGCAATCGCTTGAAAGAATAAGGACGTTCACAGCATGAAACTCCATTTTGCCCCTCCTGAGGGCGACGAGTGCTAACAGATTAAAGACGATGATCGGTATTATCGTAACCACGAATGACGTCACAAACAGATACCTGTCCACGCGATTGGAATCTTCAGCGGCACCTTCCAGACTGAAGTTGTAAGTGTCCGTAGAGTTTGCCGTGGTTTCCATACGTTCTTTACCATGCGAGCTTCCTGAATGTCGATCAAATAGAAGGAAAGATCATACATGTATTTTATATCTATACGATTCAAGAACAGCGAAGATGAACGTTTAATGGAATTAACGCAATGCCTCCTGCATGCCACCAAGCCAAACATCACCACTTTTTTGATTCCCTGTTTGTTTTTGAAGTTAATCGATGTGCCTTTGTGAACCTCTTCTGAACGCTATCTGATACAGCCCTACTTCTACTTCTGCTTCGGTACTCGACAGGATCCACCACTCTGAATGTAACGTCGAGGGGACTAGTGAGTGTCCCGTGCAGTGCAGACAGACGGTGCTAATAGTACAAGGTGCAAGTAAAAAAAAAAAAAAGACCACGTCATTTAGTGGTTGAGTGATGCAAGTGCACCCTTAAAGCCTTCAAAAAATGTACGAGCGACAGTACATTTTTATCTAACGTTTCATCAATATAACCCCTCGCTTAAAATGTATATGAGTAAAAAGTTATTCAATTTTCACACTACGGTAGTCCAATAACAATTCAGAGACTTTTAGACACATTAGGCTCGGTGTATTGGATAAAAGACGGTATTGCAGTAATGTCCAAAGACATGGATGAACTACATTGGCCTAGACTAGAAGCACTGCACACTGTTTCATATGAAAAGATTCGCGAACACACGCCAGAATTTTCGTTTTGTCAAGTCTTTATGATGCTGACGCCCAAAAGAATCACAGTAAAAATAGACAAGCATCAACAAATAATTATACCAGCCCAAAACCTTTTTCTTCAAAAATGTTGCACTCAAAAGGGTGAACGAACAATTCGCAAACATGCAAGCAAACAAAATTAAAAGCAATACTAGAATTGAACACACTGTCCAACCTTCTTAGGCCAGCAAAATTGATTCCAATGAATCCGCAGATACGAGTCCTAGGTGTATGTTAATCCGAACTTAATTATATACTTCATTTAATTAAATAATTCACCTTCTTGAACCATTTCGCGGCGATGTTATGTGTGTACACCAACACGTAGACCTTACATTTTTCCCGGTCGTTTCGTCCCAAAACACCTGCTATCACAGCCTTCTCCCCACGTATGTTCACGGTCATAAACAAAAGCGCCGTGCTGGGCGCAGGTTTTCAGGTGAACTGTCAGCTCTCGCTAATCCCGCAAGATCCCATCCACCCTTAAGTCCAGCTGTATAAGGATCCAAGTGATATGACCCCACTGTTAAACGTTCGAAGAAGATATTGGGAGCTTTCGGCACACGACGGGAAGGGCAAGAGTACGCGGAAGCAATCAGCTGTGACAGTTCCCGTACTCGGACTTCCGTCCCATCATCTAAGCAGTTTCGTTTTTCAGCTAGGACGGAGGCGTGGGGACAAGATCGCTCATTGGCTGGCTGGCTGGCTCAATCCTGCCCAGCATCGGAACCGAACGCTATTTTGGCCGAGTTCCGTTCTCGTTTTCCCCAGGACGGGACGTTTCTCAGATTTGATCGTGCGCAGAAGCAACGTTTGCGCACGGCACGCTCAACTATCGGCCGCGTCGTGCTTACGTAAGCTCACTATTGAATCGACACTATAAAGACAATGCGGGTATTTATATTCAGCAGTTAGGGTATGGGCATATACCACTTCACAGTTATGGTCTTAGCGTGTGCAGAAATTTAAGAGGCCACGGTACAGAACGACTCTTGAATTGCCTTATGTGCAGTTGAAACGTGCGTGCATTTGAAGAAGAGTAGATAGGTATTCTTGAAAACTGTTATCAATATTTATGTACAGTATGTTAATGTGAGACCTAATCAGGTTGAATGTCTGATGTGTATTCTTTTCGACAAATTTGACAACAGCCATTTATGCAGCACTGACTGTCGTATGTAAATGAACAGTTTCCGCTTGACAGTTTTCAACTGCATTGCTACTTAAAGATTAACCAATGTTATGAAAAGTCTATATGGTCTAGAGTTCATTGCCATGGTCAGATCCGGGAATTCTGTAAAGGGGAGGGGCTTTTACAAAATTAAAGGGGGCGCACGCCTCCCCCATTCTTTTCTTTTGTTTTAACAAGAAATAAAGAGGGGACGCCCCCTCTGGATCAGCAACTGATGTGCAGACCAATGCTAACTGTGAAGTGTCATAACGCCAGGTCCAAGAAACAGTAACTGCAGTGAACTGACGATCGAACATGGAAATGTCGCTTCAGAATGTTGCCTCACATCGAATACGTATCTGCCTCGCTTTCCCTCGCTCCTGTATTAGCTAGAGCGTGTTTCTAATGCGAGGCGATGTGCGGTGATACGCGGTGATGCACGGCGATGCGCGGTTTAACACCTCGAATTTTTTCCTCAGTAGAAACACATCGGGTAGCGGCCGATGCGCGGTGATGCGAGGTGTTCCGTCGTCCACCTTTTGAGGTGGTCGATGCGCGGTGATGCGCTAATAGGTATGACGCGCAGGCTCCTCCCTGAGCTGCGGGTGGAACACGATTAATGGAACAGCGGTCTCGCGCATGTGCACATTTTTAATTCCCCTACGCTACCGTGGTAGTCTGCACTAAAATGAATAATTCATTGAGTCGCATCTGCACCCGACCCCAGCGTCATGGAGTATCGTTCTGTAGCAGTGTTTCTCATGATGATAAAGATGATGAGCAGAAAGGCATAAAAATGTAGGGGACGACCTACCTACGTGTGTTTATCAAAGTTGCTACTTACACTAGCTTCAAGAGAGGATATTGCACACAAAAAGAAGTACACAAATAAACATGACGTCAGCTGTAGAAGCATTGGAAATACCTGCGTGCTGGCACAGAAACTGTGACACACGCTTTTTAATATTTACACTTTAATACATATCTCCTTGACATAGATCAGTAAGAATGCATTGTGTATGTACCCTTCGACAAATTTATTTTATTCTTGTTTATTCCAGCATCAATGTTCTTTTTTCTTCTTCTTTTAAACTGAAGGGTTTATATTTCCTAAATTTTTGACCAATCATGATATTTATCGTATTTATGTGTGTGAACAACACAGAAGAGTCGTCAAGTAGAGGCGTTCATGAATTCTTATTTTGTATTGCTTTTGTGGTTGCGACCAGAATCATTCTGATAAAGGCATGTGAAACATACTGAATTTTTTTTTTTCATAAAACAGGTGAAACTGCATGACTTTCCCATCCTATGTCTGATTTCTTTGACAAAACATTTAATATCCATTCTGTTTGAAAACAAATCTGTACAATCTGTTAAAAGCAAATTTGGTCATGATGCATAATTGCACTTCATTTATTGAGTTCTCCACTCATCTAACTCGTTTGAATGAAACTTGTTCATAACAAAATATTGCTCACAATCCCTCAGGTTTCACACTGCTGCCATTGGTTTGGCATCTCTTAAAGGGATCATACAGTTTTGGTTGAGACCTAATTTCAGGTTTCTAACATTTTTTGGTGAGATAATGAGAAACCTCTAATGAAATATGAAAGAGCATGTAATTCTATGAGGAATTCAATGTTTATTTGATGAAAATTTGTTTTGAAATGGCTGAGATATCCAAAAAAGAGCGATTCTAATAAAGTGTGGGACCCACATTTTATTACGATCGCTTTGTTGTACTTTGTTTTTGGATGTTTCAGTCATTTCAAACCCGATTTTCATCAAATAAACTTTGAATTCCTCTTAAAATGGTATACTCTGGTACTATAAAATAAGTGTTTTCTTGGTATCTCGCAAAAAGTTAAAAGCCCAATTCTCATCTCCACCAATACTGTACCATCCCTTTAATCATAATTTTTGTCACTCACTGTAAGTGTTTCGTGAGGTAAAATCAAATTCCTGTTTCATTAGCGCCCTCACTTCAGAGGCTCCAAAAAATGGCTGCATGGTCAGTGACCCTATAAGGAAGAAGGTTAACTTTCACATTAGTCCCATTCTATGATCTCCATTGACTTCCCATCAATTTGAGGATTACCTTCAAACTTGGAGTCACGTTTAAAGTGATAAAAGGAGACCTCCGCATTTCCGATTTTCAGACTTTTTCATTTGAACAACTACAAATTAGTTATACCTAGTACAGAGTTTCAGAAATCAGGAATCATGTTTTCAAAATTTAGAACAAATTGCAACGAACAAGGATGATGACATGGCAGCCTCACCATAAGAATGCATGAGCTGGGGCTCAAGGAAGCAGAACAAAAGAAGAAGGCATGCAAAGATTCTACCCAGGTGAATTCGTCAGGCAAGCGGTATTGTAATGAATTATACTGCTATACAATGTGTATTTATGAAATATGGGAGAGGCTCCTATGTCATCAACACTGTTCAGTGTGATTTGTTTAAGATTTTCAGTGCATTGGTATCTCTGCTCGAGGGTCACAATAAATTCCACAGATCTATACGGGGTACATGGAACTTTCGATTTATGTACTACATGATGTGCAAATACGAATTAAAATGTACCAATACCTTGGACAATTTGTGTTTAGCTAGAAAACACACACACACAAACCAGCTATATTTCACCTCTGATAGCACCTGAAAATATCCATATTTTGATAAATCAAATCATGTCTCTATAACAATTGGGCACTTTATGTTCCATGCATTTAACTCCTGCTCCTTTAGCACCGGTAATGATGCGTGCACATTCTAGCTATACAAATACGTTTTTACAAATAATATCGAGATTCATTGTCAGTCGTTTAGCAAGGTATTGATCAAAGTACATGCGCACATGCATATCACTATAATTCAAAACATATTAGGAAAAAGCATGATCGTTCACTTGAAATAATCGGGTGGGCAACTAGTCTATTTCAAGCCCTTTTAGATTTTGTATGTTATACTCTTTTCAGCTTACATTTAAACCCCGATAAATAAAAATCAGAGTGACAAAAAATGCTAATATTTTGCAGAGGTCATGTCTCAAGTATATTCTACAAATATATATCACACTGAGGCCCAGGAGGGTATTGGTACACTTTTCCTGGCAAATCTCCGTCCTACATCTCAGCACTCCTCATAAGGTACCAACCAGCCTGAAGTTTGGGATCATACCCAAATAGGATAAGAGTCAGAGTTTATTTTCTCAAACTATCAAACAATCTATGATAAAGCTACAGGATATATAGACCCACCAGAAAGCAGAGGCAGAAGCCACGATCGTTATACAGTGTACTCCCATTATATCAATGTCCTCGGTACCAGCAATTTTCTTTCGCTACAACGAAATTTCGTTATATTATCAAACAGCATGGCTTACAAACATAACATAAAGATCTAGATGACATAATATAGATGATATTTTTTTGATTTGAATTTTGATTTTGCTGTCGCGTGAATCTTTTCTGACCGTATTTGTTCGATCAGGAGTTTACTGCACATGAAATACATTGTATGACGGAGTGATGATACCATCAACTGTAAGAGTTGGTGTACCGTTACCAGCATATATTTCCCCTGACAAAATGATAGAAGCACCCACGCACTCGGTAAAAAGTATTTCAGAGTTGGACTGTACAAAGATCTATTACACTAAAAATGTTTTGCTACCAGTCTCAAGTATAGCTGATCTCAAATTGGTCTTAACTTTTGTTTGCCTTAAAACACAGAGGAGCCTTTACTGTTGTGCTTGAACAGCAGGTAAAATTAAACACACACACACACTCACACACACACACACACACAAAAGTTTCACAAACTTTGACATACACAATTATGCAGCTCAGCATGACTCCAATTTCCTATCAACGTTGATGCTTTCTTCACGTCTGAGCATTTTTTCTCCCAATTCTTAATGGCAAGATCTCCCTGTGCTCTTGTCCTTGGATAGAGGCTAGCTCCGCGGCTATGATTTGTGACAGGTCGTCTCTCAAGACCCGCTCGTTGAACCCTGACAGCGCTTGGTCAAAAGATGGGTCTGTAGCATTGATATAGAAAGACAAGAAGACAAGGAAACAGACAGCTGATCCATCAGAAAAGCCAGGTGAAGCAAAAACAAACTGTTACTAATAAATCATGGCCAATGATCTGATATTTGTATCATTGCATTGTTCAAACTCAGATTTCAATAGATCAATAATTGAGGGTATTGCCAATACGTAGGTGCTGTGCAAAGAGCAGCGTTTTAGACGCATTATGGGATAGCTCACGGGACAAACTCGCCCCGTTTTTGGCTGTACATGCACTTACATCACGCTCTGTCTTTATAGAGAGGTATTTTTTGTTGAAGATTTCTTCATTTTCCATCATATGATCAGCACATTGAAGCCTTGCAGTAGTGAACCGTGATTCTAGTGACCGCAAATCAGTAAAGCTTAGACACTTTCAACTCTTTTAAGCTTAATTATAGCCAAGAAAAAAAGGGCTAACGATGGAAAAGCAGATGAAGAACTCCACTGAATCGTATGGAAACTGCCACTTGTGTGAGACAATCGGAAGTGAACAAGGGACCGAGGAATCCCACAGTGCACCTGTGACAGAGCTCTTCAGCGTGCGCAAGAGTTTTTTACGTCATTGGCGATAGCGAGAACTATTGTTCAATATATCAATTTTGAAACCTCATCAAACAGAAATGGTTATAAAGCTGGCCTTGCGACATAACAAAGTTCTAAGAAAGTCGGCTTTGAAGTATTAAAGCCATCAAGTGTGCAGGAGTATAAGCAGATAAACTCAAAACGTACCTAAAAAAGCACTTGGAGAGCACAGACTTCCGCCAAGCCAGCAACTCATTTCCACCCTTACTTACACGCATGCAATTTCCCAAAATAGAAGCCTTTTGTTTACGTCATTGCACGACGCCTTGCCCGAGCAGAGCATGTGCTTTAGTGTGCATATGTAAACCTCCAGTACCCGCAGCTTGAACCCCAAGTTTGTTGTCTTTACAATGTCAAAAGATGAAAAATCCTTCAAAAATCCATAAAAAATTCCTGGATCACTACCAAAATTGAATGAGGTGTTTCTTGTGCAAATATCAACTTTTAACGCAAGTTTCATCTTAATCCCTACACAACTTTCTGAGTTATTTTGCAAACAGACAAACCAACGCCAATGATCACTTAACCTCCTCCTTCCTTGGTGGAGGTAAATATTTAAAGTATGATGATGAATCTGTATTATTTCTAACTGGCATGCAAAGATTCATGGTGTGTGTGTGTGTGTGCGTGTGTGTATGATGTATGTCTCTCACCTCTTAGAGTCCCCATAAAAGGGGTATTCTGGACACACAAAAGCTTAGTCTGAGTGGCTAGTTGTATGGCAATTATATCATGATCAACTCACTATTTGCATATTCATATCTACTATTCAAGAACTGTTCCACAAACATTAGGGAAACTTCACATAAATATTTCTAAATAGTAAGCTCCTACTTTTATCCAATTTTGATGAAATTCAGATTGTTGTGCTTTCTGAAATTCTACCTTCTCTTTTCAGACATAGAATTAAAAAAAAAAAAAGAATCCCCTATGTCCAGGTGATCACCTTCAGTTATAGAATTCACTGGAGACTTGGAGATAAGAAAGAGTAGTTGGCATCAGTGAAGGGCTTGGCATTGGGTAAACAAATCCAGGCACCCGTTTAATCAAAAGATAAAATCATTTTCGAATTTCCTTACCACACAGGCTGCCATAGACTTAGAGTTAAAATCAACTTTATTATCAATTTTAACTCTTCATAAAACAGGGCCCAGGAAGGATGTTGGGAGGTTACCTAAACTCTGAAATTCAGTCACGTGTGTGGGAACGGGGCTCCACAGCGGTTGCCGGTGCAACCAGAGTTCAAAGACCTTTTCAATGCTGCCGAGGTTGATTCCGACTTGGGGCAACCAGAGTTCAAAGACCTTTTTAAGTTGCCAAGGTTGATTCTCATTGACATCAGAATGGTACATATCAAATGGATAGGTAAGTATTAAGCAAGATGACGTAGGCTCTCTTTATATATGCCCAGGGGCTTTTCTTAACATGCCCAGGCTCTTCCATAGAGAATCTATTATTCATCCAGACTTGACAAGCTGGGGATTAGCAAGCCCACTCAAGAGTATCAAATGTGCCAATCAAGTCCAACAAGGCTCCCAAGGTGACATAATAGGGATTAGGGGAGATGGGACTCCTGGGTCATCTCTCTATTCACTGGCAAATCAGTTTCTAGACATCTGTGCGCAGACTTCATAGTGTGTTGTGTGTATTATGAAACTCACGAAGGGTTTGAGGCAAGGACACAGCTCCACACTCATTTGAGAAGTCATATTTGTGGGGGGGGGGGGGGGGGGGGGATGGGGAGGGGGACTCCCAAAACCACAAACCAATTTCCTAAGAAAAAGTGCACTATATACTCAGCTTCTAAGCTCTTTAATGATCTCCCTATAGGTCTTAGGACAATTAATATCAAATTATTTATAACAGAAATAGAGAATAGAGCTGTATGATTGCATGCAACAATTTATACTTAATCTATATCCCAGTGCTAATTTTGTGCATTCAAATATTTGCCCACAGACAGGTCTGTTTATTCATTTGACTCCCCCCCCTCCCCACCCCCCCCCCCCCACCCCCGAAATGAAAATTAATGCACAAGACTACATGCAGTGTTTTTTGTTTTTTTTTTTCCACTGGGGATTTAAATATATAGACTGCATGTACCTCAAATTGCATTTTCAATATGCGCTTGTGCATTGAGAGCGTTTTAAGTTTCTATTGACAGACTAGTGCCACACAAGAGAATCGGTGACTCGGTCTGCGCAAACGGAAAGCATGGCACAACCATGACCTCCTCTGAGCTTCCAACCCCCCAATGGGGTAAAATTGACATAGGGTGGGGAGGGGGAATGAAAGAGGGTATGAATAGCTTGTGTAGGTATGGACGAGCTGCATATCTACAGGCAAGGGACGGAGAGAGAGAGAACTCACCGTACAGGTTTATCATGGGAATGAATCGCAAGACATTGTGGCAGGCATTCTGGTGCTGTTCTGACATGTGGTTGCACACCCTCTGGAGTTGCTGTAAAAAAGGGAATAGGGAGGAAGACATGAGGAAGAGTTTGTTCTTGCATTTCAATTAGCCATAATAAGATCTTACTTGTTCACAAAAATTTCCCATTCATTTCCCCCTTGAAGTGGGTATAGAGAAAAAGACTTAATATGGAGAAATTAAGAAAAATAACAAACAAATATACAAGAATTGGAAATCAAATACATTGGAAACCAATTTTCATTCACGAATAAGTGCCATTCACCCAGTGATGATCAAATTCCAAGCCACTTTGCACTTTCAGATTACAAAGATATCAGAATTTTGAGATATTGCAAAAACTTTGTACATTTAATATGCAAAAAAAAAAAATGCATATCACACAAGAACTTAATGCTTTACACATGTTTCAACAAAATAAAATACTGAAAACAAGGCAATCGCCGAATTGTGTCTCGCCCATTCGCGTACAAGGAATTAATATTTTTTATAACTCCCCCAAGTTAATTGACCTGCTTATGACCTTTGACCTTGTAATGACCTTCAACACCCTAAGGGACATTCACCATCCAAGTTTGGTCACAAACGGACAAAGGGATCAAAAGTAATGAGCCATAATCGAAACGTGCCATAAAAACTTAACATTGGGCCCTAAAAATTTGTTGACCCCTTTCTGTGACCTTTGACCTTGTGATGACCTTTAACTCCCCAAGGGACATCTACCGTCCAAGTTTGGTCACATACGGACATAGGGATCAAAAGTTATGAGCCACAATCAAAACGTGCCCTAAAAAATAACATTGGGCCCTAAAAGTTTGTTGACCCGTCTGTGACCTTTGACCTTGTGACGACCTTCACCTCCCCAAGGGACATCTTCCATCGAAGTTTGGTCACAAACGGACAAAGGGATCAAAAGTTATGAGCCATAAACGAAATGTGCCCTAAAAACTTAACATTGGGCCCTAAAAGTTCGTTGACCCCTGTCTGTAACCTTTGACCTTGTGGTTACCTTCAACTTCCTAAGAGACATCTACCATCACCCAAGTTTGATTGCCATTGTAGCAACATGTGCTGAGTTACGTGTGATAAGAGAGTCTTGCAAGTAAACTTAAACGTATGACCTCAAATGACCTTTGACCTTATCATGTGACCTCTTACGGCACCATAACATGAAGGTACCCCTAGTGCATCCATCACCCAAGTTTGATTGCCATTGTAGCAACATGTGTCGAGTTACATGTGATAAGAGAGTCTTGCAAGTAAACTTTAACGTTTGACCTCAAATGACCTTTGACCTTATCATGTGACCTCCAACGGCACCATAACATGAAGGTACCCCCAGTGCATCTATGACCCAAGTTAGGTTGTAATCCAAGCAACTTATGTGAAGTTATTTGTCAAAAGAGAGTCTTGCAGGTAAACTTTAACATAGAAAAGAGAGTCTTGCACATACTCTTTAATTTATGACCTCAAATGACCTTTGACATCATCACATGACCTCTGACAACACCATAACATGAAGATACCCCTAGTGCTTCTATCACCCAAGTGTGGCTGCCATTGCTGTAACAGATGCCAAGTTATGCATCATAAGAGAGTCTTGCAGGTAAACTTTAACATTTGTGACGGACGACGGACGGACGACGGACGGACGACGGACGGACGACGGACGACGGACGGACGCCATTTGGATCCCTTAGTCTCGCCTTCACCTCCGGTGGGCGAGACAAAAAAGTATTACAAACTTATTTCTCACTTCAATCCATATATGCATACCAATTTTCATTGCCGTAGAGCCATCCGCCAATGTATATCAAACTTGCGGAATACATGTGAAACTTTCCATCAATACTACTACATTGTAACTGGATCAAAATGGGTAAAAATCAGTAGTAGCCGAACTCTTTGGTTACTTTTGAGTGAAATGTCATGTATCTCATCACTTGCAGAGTTTGTAGGATCCAGTATGTTGGGGAAACCAAGACAACACTCAAAAGATGCTTCTATGGACACCGATCTACCATCAACACAGGCAAGCTCGATACTCCAGTGGGCCACCATTTCAATCTACCCGATCATTCCATCACTGATATGACTCTACAGGGCATTGAATCTTTAGGCACTCGTCCAGACACAGTCAGAACCAGCAGAGAGAAGCTCTGGATAAAACAACTTCACACAATCCAACCTCATGGCCTCAATAGCCAGGAGGAAAATGACTAACCATCTTTATTTTTATATATTATATATAACTGTTTTTTAATTACTATTATTATCATCATTTTCTTTTCAATTCTAAATTTTATTTTGTTCTTGTTTTGTGCTTTTTCAAACTGCAGACCCTTTTATTCCCCATTGATTCCTTCCTCTTGTCAGAGTCTCTTCTATTCAGCCTTTTACCACCTACACGTACACACACTTTTTTGTTTGTGTTTATACATATTTGTGCTTACTATGAACATTTATGCGTGCTTATCAACATATACATTTTTTTCTTACCCTTGGATTTTGTGTCCCCACCCCCTTTTTCATAATCACATGTGGTTTGATTATTATTATTTCAATTTCTTTTATCAATATCATTATCATTATTGGAATTATCATTATTGTTTACATACTTTGATATGTTTGACTACTTGCATTTGTTGGTTGACTCTCACTTTCATTTTGTTACCTCCTCTTAGTACACCTTATTAGGGCTGGTTGCTCAGCCCCCACCCCCCCCCCCCCCCTTCCCCTTGCTGTTGCTATTTCACTCTTTTCCTTTCTTGTTTGATGTTGCCTCCCTATTCATCCTTTTCATTCAGTGGTTGCCTCCATGGTCCTTGGAATCATCACTGACCCTCCTCTGCCTTTTGTCTGTCCATCCTCCTGCTCTAATCCCCCTCCCTTTACCTGTTGGGCTCCTTGCCCATGACCTCCTACCCTCTCCTTTTGTTTTCTTTGTTCTGTGTCCCTAGCCTGTCCCTGATTGTTCCTGTTGTGTGAAGTCCTTATGTGATTGCTTTCCCTGCCTGTTTGTCATTTTGCCTCTGATGAAGATTCTGCAAGGATCAAAAGCTCAGGTCCCTTTTGACTCTACTTTTGAGTGAGTTATACAGGAGGACTTAATGCAGGCCAAACTGGTTTACCATTTTTTTTTTTTACCTTTTCGTTATATCCCCCAGTTTTGTATTTTTTTTTTTCACAGTTAGATCTTTTACCATATAAAGACATGATCTTCCCAGAATTTCCAATAAGTAACATCTGCTCTATTAAAGAGAAAATCTTGTCTATTAAAGAGAAAATCTTGTCTTTTTACTTTGATAACAGCCAATGCTGTTATCAAAGTTAAAAGAGTATCATGTAGAATTATGACCATACACGTACCTCTTGCAAAACTGGATGGTGTTGGAAGCCAACGCAACTAATCAGGCTCTCCCGTCCTCGTAGGTGATGGGCCTGATTTTGGACCAGGGCCACCCGATCAAAGGTCGCACAGAGGATGTACAGCAGGCAAGCAGAGAAACTCGTCAAGAGGCCAGGAACCCAGATGAAGAGCACGCCCCCAGTGTCCAAAGTCTGCACGAAGCAAAGTGACAGCAACATTGATGAGATTGGTTGATGTTTTTTGTACTGCTTGTTTTTCTGGATTTGATCATGTTGATGTCTACATTACTGTATACGCCAAATATTTAGTGAGGTTTTTATTTTTGCGAATTTCGCGAGTCGGGTGCTATTCGCAAAATTAAAGACACACGAAAAATTTGACTTTGATCTCGATATGAATGTGACATATTGGTATGCCCATTTCTCTGTTCAGTTCAGTACTCCACGATCGCGAATTTAACCACTCGCGAATCCGTCAGGAAGTCGTGATTTGCGAAAATTTGGACTCGCTAAATATATGGCATATACAGTATATGGCTTGTTCTTCATTCTTCCTCTCCCTTCTTTCCCTCATTCCTCTCTCCTCCTATCTCTCTTCCTTCTTCATCTCTTCCATCATTCCCTTCTCCTTCTTCCAATTTATTCTTCTCCCTCGTCCTTCTCTCCTTCCTTTATCCTCCTCCTCTCTCTCCCTCCTTCCTCCTCTCCTCCTACTCCATCTCTCTCCTTCCCCTTCTCTTCCTCTTTTCTGTTCTTCCTGTCTTCCCTTCATCCTTCCCTCGTTCCTTTCCCTCCACCATCATTCCCCCTCTCTTTCAATGTATCACCTCCTTCCCTCCCTCCAACTCCATCATCCTCTTCATATGTCTCTTCCTCCCTTGTCTTCCTCCTACTCTGTCATTCTCCTTCTCCTCCCTCAACCCCTCCTACTTCTCCTTCTTGCCTTATTTCTTTTTCCTTCCTTCCTCTCTCCTCCTCCTCCTCCATTTGCTCCTCTCTTCATTCCTTGTCTCTCCTTCCTCACACCCCTTCTTAAGTCTCCTCCATCATTCATCTTTTCCTTCTGCTTCTTGAAATTTTTGAAGGCATCCGTGGCGGTAGAATGTTGGTTGGCAGAAGGCTTAATGGTGCACCACGCATTCTTTCTAGGGTATGTGTGTGACCCTGAAAAGGGCCTACCAAATTCCAACGTTTCGGCAAGCATCTTCTTACCGTTCTCACGGTGAGAAAATGCTTGCCGAAACGTCAGGATTGGGTAGGCCCTTTTCGGGGCCACACACAAACCCTAGAAAGAATGCGTGGTGCACCATTAAGCCTTCTACCACCCAACCTCCTGCTTCTCCACCTCACTACTTTCCCCTTGTTTGCCCCCTTCCTCACTTCCTTTTCCCTCCCTCATCATGCCTCTTCTTCTCTTGTCTCTCTTTCTTCCCCTCCTTTGCCAATCCCTCACTCTACTTCTCCTCCATTCCTCTTCTTCTCCTTTGTCTCTCCTTCTCCCATCCCTCCTTCCTCTCTGCTCATCCCTCCATCTCCTTCTCCTCCATCATTCCTAGTCTCCTTCCTTTCTTCTCTTCTCTCTCTCTTCCTTCCCTCCTCGTCCTTCTTTTTCCTTTTCTTTGTCTTCCTCTCTTCACCTTGCCCCTTGACCTCTTTCCTCGCTTTTCTTTCTTCGTCGCTCTTGCGGGTTTATCTTCCAGCACCTTCACACTTGTGCATTACAGGACACTCCCGTTATAACGTACACGGTTATAACAAAATTCCGGTTACAACAAAGTAAAAATCAGGCCGCAACATTATCCACTCTCAGTATCTTTATTGTTTATTTGTTCGGTAATAACGGAATTTCTATATAACGAAAGAACATTGCCGGTCCCGAGGACTTCGTTATAACGGGAGTCCACTGTACTGATGGCAAAATTTTGCCGGATCTTACTCTGACAGCAGCGAGGCAGGTGAGGGCAAAGCTCCGCTTGACATTGGCATCCAGCTCAGCAGCGCAAGGTTTGGCGCCCTCTGTAGGCAGTGCTGGATTGAGGAGTCTAACACAGAGACCAGACAGCTTCTTTCTTCCATCCTCACAATTGCTACAGGGTTGGGCATGAATTCAGATAGGACAGAGAACTTCATTTTCAAACATCTCCTTCGAGCTTCAAAAAATAATGGGATTACAATATCAGTACACTCAAACCTGCAAACAGCAACCACTCAGGGAACACATACAGAAGGCCCTTCTAGAAAGGTGGCCCCTGTTAACAGGTTTGACTAATTATGTAATCATTACATCACAATTGAGTCTTAATGTTAACAGCAGTGGTACAAAAGAATTTCAAAGTAATCAAAAGTTCATGCCAAAATGTAATACCGGTATGCTGTGTTTAGTAATGCATTCAATTTTTAAGGCAAATATACAATTGTACATGTAGATTTGTCTAATGCAACAATAGCAGTAGAACACATCAGTGATGTTTGAGAAAAAATTCAGAGAATTTGTTCAAATGTCATAAATTTATAAAGTTTTGGTGCTGCCATTGCTGGATTAGAAATCGACAACAGTCCACAATGGCACTGCAGAACAACGATATGAAAAAATATACAAAGAATTCCACAAAATTTCATATCTCATAAAAAGTATACATTCCTTTGACATGTTACTAACATTTATTATTAACCCGTTGAGGACGGTTTGATTTTGCTACAACACACATTTCCCATAGACACTTGCCCGAGTATGCTCGGGACTCGTCCTCAACGGGTTAAAGGGTATCTAATCATTCCCCCTGCTTTCTGAAAGAGATAAATCATTGACTCTTTCATTACGCTACAAAAATGAAATTTTGCCAGTTGAAGGGCAATTTGTCAGTCAGTTCCAATAAAATAAACACAACTGGATGCAAAAGTCATTAATTTGAATAAATACACAGTGCTCACTGCTACAAGGGATTTGAACCATCACTGTCTATCACGTGGAAGCGCAGTAGTCTAGTGGATATGACGCCTGTCTAGCAATCAGAAGATATGATTCGTTCAAATCCAGCCTGAGTATGTATGCCCATGATTTTTATCACCATGGCTAGTACTAAAACACTGAATAATTGGTGTTTATTTGCTTTGATGAAGGGCAATTCATCAATCAGTTGCAATATCTAATGTTCTGGGTTACAATGCTTGCCACATGATTTCTCTCCCTGGTTTTTACACCTCATTAAGCCGGCAAATCACAGAAAAATACGCTTAACCCATTGAAGATGAGTCCCCAGAATACTCGGGCAGGTATCTATGGAAAATGCATGTTATAGCAAAACCAGCCCATCCTCAACGGGTTAAGCTGCTGGCGGTGAAGATCAGATTTACTTACTGACAGACTGTTGTCTCAAGTTCTTCCAGACACAAACCACTCTCCATGCCTGCAGGTTCAAGCTGTTGATTAAAGAAATAATGTAACATTTCATACTCAAGTACATATAAATACCATCAATACATGGAGATTATTTTTACAGCAAAATTCAGTTGCAGTTTCAGCTGTACCCATATTTCATGGGGGGTATATCAAAATCAAATATAAATCTATCAACTCAAAACAAGCAAATATATATTGAAACTTTGTATTACACAAGCAAAATAAAAAACAATGTAAAATGCAGAAAGTAAATGCAGAGGAAAAAAACAAACAGACAATGCATTACACTACACACACACACACAAACAGCCCACTTACAACTGACTTTACTTATTGAATAAAGTACTATCCAGAAAGAAGCAAATAGTGGCCAGAACTTGATTGTGTACATTTTATTTCACCCCATTCATTCCATTCATCCCCTCCCCCACTGCCCCACTCCAATGCCATGCATACACCATATGGCGGGACATTTATAGATGTCACTAAAACATACAAAAACATTGCCTCATGACTCTGTTGCATATTGAAATAAAACAACAAAACTCCAAGACACAATGAAGAAGAAGGTTGTATAGTTTTGGCTGAGACCTAATTTCAGATTTCTGACATTTTCTTGGCGAGATAATGAGAAACCTCACGTGAAATGTGAAAGAGCGTGTAATTCCAAGAGGAATTCAACATTTATTTCATGAAAATTGGTTTTGAAATGGCTGAGACATCCAGAACAGAGCAATCCTAATATAAGGTGGGACCCACCTTTTATTAGGATTCCAAGAGGAATTCAACGATTATTTCATGAAAATTGGTTTTGAAATGGCTGAGACATCCAAAAAGAGCAATCCTAATTTAAGGGGGGAACCACCTTTTATTAGGATCATTTTGTTTTACTTTGTTTTTGGATGTCTCAGCCATTCCCAAACAAATTTTCATCAAATAAACTTTGAATTCCTCTTAGAATGGTATGCTCTTGTCCGATTTCAAAAATGGTTTCTTGGTATCTCGCGAAGAGTTAAAAGCCCAATCCTCATCTACATCTAATACTATACTATCCCTTTAACTTTCAAGTCGGACTTACTTGACGAAGATAAAAGATATAAAACAAAAAAATGGAAACAAAATTCTAAAACATTCACTCACCACCGCCCTCACTCCATGGGAAGTGGCAAGGTTACCGAGGGGCTCCATACCCCGCCCAACAAGCAGCCACACCTCTTTGCTCGCCACATCCTCAGCTCTCTTTCTTTGGTTCAAATGATTCTCAACCTCTGAGATCACAGGGAGTGGGAGGTCGATAACCTCTTGACTTGTAGAGTCATCCGCACTAGTCTGCTTGAGGACCTGCAAGCGGTAAACAATGCCACTTATTTCTGTCCACACTTTCAGGCTACTGTGGAACAGATTAATACATTTGTAATGTATTTAACAAAACATATAAACATATATATACACACACACACAAAATCTTGAAAGCAAATGGGACATTACAGAATATGTTTCTTCCACTGGCCCAAATGGGCATTTGTGCATAAGCCCCACTGGCAGCTCATATGTGACCCGCTACAACAAAAGCATCCGAAAGTCGGGGGAGGACAATTTTCTGAAAATGGCATGACATTATTCCCTTAATCTTCTACTTTAATTTCATATATAGCAAAACTAATAAAAAACACTCGGTTGCGGAGATATCAATGATTTTATTAGCGCATGTCAAGTGGTTGAGGCAATCAGTTTCGAGAAAAACACCTTCAAAGTTTTCTTTCCGACGCTATCAGTTTTCACCGCTTGACTATAGAAGGCATGTTCCTAGCAACCTTCACGATGTTCATTCAAGCTTAATAGCGCCAGCTGTCTACGCATGACCAATCAGTAATCAGCATGCCACGCACTGACCAATAAGATCATTCCCTCGTTGCTAGGGGCGGAGTTTAGCTGCGGCGCTAAATCCAAATCTTCGGATACGTTTCACTTACGTTGAAAGTCGGAAAATCATGGCCCAGAAAAACTATTTCTTGCCTTTCCTTCGATCATTTAGCTTTAAAATTTCGGCAGATGATAGACAAAACATTAGACTACAAAATCATGCCAAAAGCAGAAATCCGGTTGTATTGACCAATTTTGGTGATGCGACTTCAAACTCGATTTTCTCGGCTCAGCCGTCAGCGACTTTAGGATCCTTTTGTCGTAGCGGGTCACATGTATTAACCACTTCCAACTAATCACTTCAAGCTGCCAGTCAGTTACGAGTCTAGACTCCTTTTGAAAACATACGTGATGCTGCTTAAATTGATGGCTTTTGTCATAACTACATCTGCAGAACAGTACAGCACTACAACATAAACAATGTTATGGTACCAGCGCATTGCTGCGGACTTTCCTCCACTGCTCGTACAGCCGCGATTCGCAAAACGGTGACATGAGCACCTCCTCCGAAGGTCGACCCGTGACCGGCTTCCAGGAAGATGCTGGTAGGGCGCCGTGTCCCTCCCACGCAATCTAGGGTCGGAAAAGAAAAAGTGCACCAAGTTTGAACTCTACTGACAGCCTCTCTCTCGCAACACACTTTTGTTATATATACAGATGACTCCCGTTTTAACGAAGACCTTGAGACCAGTAGTTTTCTTTCATTATATCAACATCTTGTTATAGCTGAACAACAAATTATATAATGATATTATAGACAATAATTTTGGGACCTGAATTTTTACTTTCAATGTAACACAATTTTATTATAACTGTGTTTGATATGATGGGAGTGCATTGTAATCTTGGTTCAAATGTTTTCATGCTGCACCCAGTCACTGCTATACAGTGAGTTTATTTTTCCTTCAGGCATTAGCAGGTGGCATTATGAATTGTGATTGTCCCCTGTGATGCAGATCAGAGGAAATTATTATGGAGTGGTATTGAAGTTGCACATTATATTTTGCACAAAAACAAAGGTTAATGCCGGTAGCATTCAAACCTAGGCTATGATCTCAAGATCTGCAGTGTGGAAAAGTGTTCTTCATTGGCTGGCTGTACACCAATTCACACTGAATGTTCTTGTAAGACACCATGAAGATACCATTGCTCTACAAGCTCTTTCTAACAAATAGTACACTTTCAAACAAGCTCTGTCTACACCACTGCACTCTACTCTGAAACCGATATCACCTAAGTTTGCTACACTGGTAAGCCAGTTAGAAACACTTTTCTAATCTAACCGTCTGCAAATTTTGACTGTCCAAACCAATTTTGGCTATTTAAACAGATAGAGAAACATACAAACATAAAACAAACAGAGGACAGAAATTCTCATATCCCTCATTAATGTAAACAATAATGTTGCATGCATTAGGCATTCCTCCATTTTCTTTTTCTGAAAATTTGACAGGCCTGGGAGTACAAGACATTTTCAAACATGTACATACTAAATAATTTGAGTGGTGGCATATTGTTATCACAAAATGAAATTCTGGTATTGGTGAATGAATACAATAGTCTGATGTACAGTCTCAGTTTTCGTGAAAAGGATTGCACTGAGAAAGCAGTCTTGAGTACAGACCTGGCTGAAAGATGAAATAAAGCTTCTAGTTTTTTTGTTCATGTTGATTTCAATCTATCACAGTGCATTTCAATAGTAGTGTGGAGACATAGACACGTGGCCACCTATCAAGGTGAAAAACCATTATGTCTCTGATCTTTATTTTCCAAATCTCACCATTGGCATATCTTGTCTGATAATTCTGTCACAAACAGAAGAAGCAGGATCATCCATGTCCATATCCTCTGATATTGATGAGTGAAAAACTACAGCGCCCTCAATGCCAGCCTCCACACCACCATGTTGATGAGGTCTTGGGTGGGATTCCTCCATTTCAACATCCCCGAGATTGCTTGAAGTTCTCTCGGTGCAGGCTTTAATGTCTGTGAGCAGCTGCAAATGTACGTCTGTTTGGACGAGGGCATCAACTTCTGAGGAGACCCCTGAGCTGTCTTGATAAAAGGCCCCTGGATTCTCTTGGTGAGTCTTCATGTCAGCTCCTTTTGCTAAATTGACACTAGCATGGCTTGGATTTGAACAATCACTGCCAACATCATCAGCTCTTCTCTCATGTATCAAGTGACAAGTATCTTTGTGGGAAACCCCTTGAGAGGCTTCCTGACATGGACTAGTGGGATGAGTTGCGAGTTCTAGACAGAAAGAACCAGGTGTTCTTTGAACATCCTGCGAAGACGTCTTTGGATCGGCTTGCGCTCCTCCTGCATCAAGTTCCGATCTTTCTAACTGTGTTAAAGCCGAGGATTCCTGCATCCCACCAAGGTCTCCATCGACTTCCATGGCCCCCTCCTGCGGGCAAGTTGCATCACAGGACTTCAGGCATCTCTTGTCCCGTGACCAACAGATCCTGCTCCAATCTCCCACAGCATCCTCAGTGTGAGTCAAGCCAGAGGCATCTCCTGCACCATGAGCACCACCAGCTCCTGGAGTTGCATTCTCTGACTCCGGTGAGCCGTCCTCCATGGTGGCATCTCCTCGATGGTCGACAGCACACGTTCCGGTAATCTTACTCCATGATTCCACATCTCCCATCTTCCTCGTGGGTGCATGCCCGTCTCCCACTCTTTGTGTCCTACCCGCTCCTTGCTCCAAGAGGCTCCGTTGAATGTCCAGGAGCTGCTCCGCCCAGGGTTTGTGCTCTCTCTCCTGCCTCTCCTCCAGGCTACCACTGAGTCTGTCCCGAAGATGCTTGGCAAACATACCACCAGCATTGACCTACAACATAAAAAGAGATCAAATGAGACTGTTATGGAACCCTTTCCTATGTAACACTGTTTCATTAAATACAAAGTAAAACGAAACAAACAAATAAATAAAACCCCAAGGGAGACTGTGAGATTGAAAAACTTTCTCATTATATGTGATCTTGATAAAATTTCTCTTGTTTTGCTTGGTTACTTTAACTCTATGTCAACTTGAACTTGGTTTGTGTTTCATGTAACACACATC
This sequence comes from Diadema antillarum, assembly GCF_040938485.1. Taxonomy (NCBI): domain Eukaryota; kingdom Metazoa; phylum Echinodermata; class Echinoidea; order Diadematoida; family Diadematidae; genus Diadema; species Diadema antillarum. The sequence goes on along the minus strand of NW_027271873.1, from coordinate 1,683,685 downwards.
TAGAACAATACAATTTCACTAGCTTAAAAATCAGCAAAAAAACAAAACAACCAAGTTCTCTCTTTTATGGGTGCTTTGCCCTCTCTCTTGTGAATGAATTACCCAGAATTTTCTTCCAATAGTATAAGACATCATTAACAAAAAATAATAAAATACCTCGGAATTACAGAACTTGGGTCTAAAGGTCAGAATGAGGACGCCCAAATTGTTATTTTTTTTTCATGTCATGCCTCAATAACAAGATTGAACGAAATCTGGCAAGAAAATGTGGCAAGTACAGTGAATGCAAAAAGTGTGAACCAGCAGCCTGTCCATACAAAGCTGCCAAGTTTCCCTGATTCTACAAGAAGCCTACAGCTGAAAATTATTTCGTTGAGTCCTGACTCCTCAAAAGAACATAACCTCATTGATGGAAACTGTTAATGCCAGTTGAGATTCATATAACACACAAATACAGCCCTGAAAGCTGTTTGGAGCCTCCCTGGTTTTGATGTGTGCAGCCTTGTAAATGTTGGATCATAGAGGGCAGCATCACCAAACAACCCAACCTAACATGACATCACTACACATAAAGCTAGAATTACCAACCGCATATTTCCCAAGTCAGAATGAAATCCATTGAGTAATGAATGAGTTATTGTATTTGAAGTATTTGTCTACAATGTGTATGCTCATCTGGCCATGATATAATGACCTTTGGCCCTGTAAGAAAACAAAGATGGCAGCACAACTGGGTGATATCTACTGCTGTTTTACCAAAGCACACATTTTGTCACAAAACTGGAGGAACTATCACCCAAAACAATAGGCATCTACAAGTGTAGATTGTGCCACAACACACATAATACAGCATTGAAATAAATCCATTAGGAGTGTGGCTGTACCTTTACATTTATTCTATGTTAAGTTTGATTTATTGAGTGGCCCATACTCCTACAAGCTTGTCTTTTGAGTGGGTCCCTTTTTTCCATTGACAAAATCATTTTGAACAAGAAGTTCCATAAGTACATAATGCATATTTTTTGTTGTAATACATTGTACATCTTGTTTGAACTTTGAATCTATCAATAGCAAATATGTGTTACTGAAAATAAAATTTTGTTTAAATCGAATTGAATTGAATTGAATTTAATTGAATTGAGTCACTTGAATTTAATTGAAATGAATTGAAATGAATTTAATTGAATTGAACTGAATTGAATTGAAATGTATTAGGAGTGTGGTTGTACAGCATTTACAAGGAATGTGATGCTGCAGGACATCCGTTTTTGTTCAAAAGAAACCTCTGGAGACTTATTTACCTTCATGGAGAACCCTCAAATCAGGTCAAATCAAGAATCTTGATGAGAGCTACGGCAGATACCTTTGACCCATAATTCGGAATCAGCTTCTGGTTCCGCTTCACTGCCCTCAGGTGACAGCGCCTGGCATAGGCCTCCACGCATTGCTCCCTCACGCGGTGGATGTGTTGCCGCTTGGCCTCATCCGGGGACTGGTAGAGCAGGAGGTTCTCCTGTATCGCCTTCACCTGGGACTCGGTGAACTTTCGGCAGCACTCCTCCAACTCCTTGACGAAGGACCTGGGCAGATTGGAGGGCCTGAACAGGGGTGTGTCACCGGCCTCGGGTCCTGAGAGGCAGAGGAAATGGGGGGGGGGGCAAAAATTAAACAGCGAGACTCATCAAATATCATTGTGTGTTTTATCAAACAGAGAGATTTATGGTGCTTTCAGACATACTGAGTTATTGTATATTCATACGACGTATGGATATATGACATTTTGATATGAGAACATTCAGACTCAGCACCCTGTTATACGATAATCGTATGGGAGCATTCAGACCTAGCGCACAAGCGATATTTCTTGAGTAGATATGTGAATCTGTTCCATGCGCAGTACGAAATTTACGCAGGCTTTGCGCATAGTGTTTATACTCTGCCTTGGATTCACAGAGACTCCAACTCTCCCGCTTTCGACGGGAGATCTCCCGCCGAAAGCCCATTTTTGTAAAATCTCCCGTTCTCCCACTTGAGATGCAATTTCTCCCACCCTGGCTCTGTGTCTCCCACTTGAAATGATATCTTACCTTTAGTATCATGTTGTAGTATGGTAATATGTTTATTTATATAATATTATGTCAAAATATAAGCATGAGAAAGCACAAGAGATCATCTGGAACTGGACCCCAGCTTCGCGCACATAGGAGTCTCCCGTTTGCAAGGGGCTTCAGGCGGGAGAATCTCCAGATCAGAAGGTGCTTGGGGTTGGAGATTCTGGATTCATCCAGTAGTTCGCTAGTTTGCACTGCGAATAAGCCCCACCTACTCATACAATGTATGGATATAAGAGAATTCAGACACACATATACGTTGTATGGATATAGGATAATGATTTGAAACGACGCTCAAACCATCATTTTGATAAATGACGTATATTGATATGACGTTTCAACATAAGAGCATTCAGACACATAAAAAACGCCCTATATCCATACATCATATATCCATACGTCGTATATCCATGCGAGAACTCTCTAGTCTGAAAGGGGGGTCAGTCAATAATGCACAGAAATATCACTTGAAGCACTAGCCAGTAAGCCACCATTGAATTCTCTCTGACCAGGGGGAGGGGGATGGGGGTGATGGGACAGGAGTAAGGCATTAATTGCATCCCCAATCCAAAGACTACACATACATTGTCCACTTAATGGCAATTCCTGTTGGCAACTTGACTGCAACAAAATAATGCATAGATTATGTGACAAGGTGCACAGCATGTGTAATGCACTGATTATTTTCATCACAAAAATTACCACATAAAATGTAACAGGCAAGCATTTTTTGAGGCATCACAACCTACACAAAATACTCACAAGCATAAAATCATAAATTGGCAAATTTCACTGAAAATGGCTCGGCCCAGAAATTTAATCACGAATCAGCGTCCACTCTCAAAGTTTGTTAATTTGAGCATGTGGTTAGCAATATATGCCTACTATGGTCGAATATGAGAGTTATGAAGAGCAAGGAAATTCAGTCATAACTAAAATGTAATCTTTACAATATAATGAGAATATGGCAAAAGAAGATGAAAGCCAGTTCTTACCAAAGTGCTCCAGTAACTTGGTCAGCTGGGGTTGGAGCTTGTCTGTACCACAGAACTCTTTGCACACCACATACACCTCCGAATTTCCCGCCTTACTACACGACGGTTTGACCACGGTCACCTGGTATGCAAACGAGTAATGCAATTATACAAGCCATATTCAAGAGATACTGTATACACCGAATATTTCGTGAGGTTTTTATTTTTGCGAATTTCGCAAATTAGACGCTATTTGCAAAATCAAAGACACAAGAAAATAATGACCCTGAGTCCAAAGTGAATGTGATGCACATGTATGCATTTCTCCGCAGAGTGACTGTTCTCCATCATCGCGAATTCAACCACTAGCGAAATCGTCGGGAAGTCCCGATTCGCGAAAATTTAGAATGCTAAATACTTGGCATATACAGTACAAGTGACTGGATATGAATCAAGACAGTGCACATAAAGTATTTTGCGGTTCATTATTATACACATGCAATATCACAAATTCTGTGTGTGCTTAGGCTGGATACTTCATGTGTCCACTACAGAACTTTATGGAAGAACCATGGAGTGCGTATGAGCAAGCTACAATGAGACAATGAATGGCTTCACGTGTAAAGTAACCTCTGAAGGACTATGATAGGGTACATCACCTGAGGGCACAACCAGCACTACTAGAAAACTTAAACTAAGGACCTCATGACCAAGGTCCCTAGTTGCACAGAGTTCTTTTGCTGTCTATGTATGTAATCTGCTCCTCAATTGGAGGATGGCTATTTATTACCACACTTTTTCTTGTTGCTTAAGATTTTCTGCAGCGCACCTCTTCGAAAGCACAGTTGAGGATGTACATGAGGCACGCTGTGTTTGCGTTGAACATGGTGAACATCTTGATGAGGAAAGAGCCCCCAGGGGCCAGGATTTGAACAGCCGTGAGTGCCTGGCAGTAGAGGAGGGGAAAGACGCGCCGCTCCTGGTGGGATGGGTCATCCTGGCAATTCACGCTGCCGTCTGCTGTCACCTTGGAAACAGAAAAGCAGAAAGCATGAGAAACTTCCTTGTGATCTCACTTAGTAAACCAAGCTTTCTCTCATGTTTTGAGATGGGATAGGGAATAAGGGGCCATTATATATCACATTAAAGACTGTCTTAACCCTTTGAGGACAAACTGATTTTGCTATGGCACACAATTCCCACAGACACCTGCCTGAGTATATTCAGGACTAGTCTTCAACATATATTGAAATTCACTTTGTCACATCAGTTTCCACATTTTGTTGGGAGAAAAATCAACATTTTATTAACATTTCATTAATCACGCAACATAATAACTCTTAATATTATGTCATTACGACAGTCAAAACACCAGTGTTACAATGATGCAACCAAAAGGTAAAACTGAAGACTGGTCACATGACTGTTCTCAGCCAATCATTTGATTTGGATCCATAAAACCATTTTATTATAATAAAATACGATACATACCAGCTGATTCTACGGAATAGTTTGTAGAATGCATTAGGAAATTTCAAATCAATGTCTTCACTATATCTTTATACAATCACAGATGTATACACACTAAATTGCATTGACTTCCCAAGATGGGGTTTACACTCATCAATTACAGATTATGGGGCACATCCCAAACTTGATATTCTTGGTGACAAAGAAAAATATTAGAAGAAATGATCAAAGAATATGGGATTTCCACAGAATACCATTTTCTTCGCTCATTTCATTCATACTATATATTTCTATAGTTTGTTTCCCAATTTGTTTGCATCCATTATTACTAAAAAAAAGTATACCGTAAACATGGAACTTTCTGTATGAGAATTCCTCAATTTGGCAACTTATTGTAAAGACTACCATTCACATTTTTTTCCGGTCCAAGCACAAATATTTTATCAATAAATTGATAACAGATTTTACCTTATTTCTATCAACCAGAAATTTGCCTCCCTATTTAATGAAACAGAAATATGCAAAAATATATACATGAACAAGTAGCCAATTTGATGCACAAGATAATGATTTAAAATTGTGCAAGTTGCCAATTTGATGTGCAAATAGTGATTCACCTTGCCTTTGAATAAAAATTGTGCAAGTTGCCAATTTGATGCACAAAATAGTGATTCTTTCTCTTCAACATCCTGGGAAAACGGAGGTATAGGTTGTACTCACGAGGTTCACCACCCCACCCATCCTGGAGGTAATTAGCTGCTGCAGACCCCGAAGGTTCTCAGGGCTCATAACGTCGCCTGTATGATCCTCCCCAAAGTACCAGCAGTCTGGGGTGTGGAGGATGAGCCGATCGTCCACGATGGTGCAGCCGGGGCTGTTACCCTCGTAGTGGGGATTCAGGCTCGTCGCCAGCCACTGCCAGTCGACGCTCGCCCTCTCTTGGTCTGTCTGGAGGAAATGGTTGAGGCTGGCAATGAAGGCCCCAGGAGCCTCACAGATATGAACAGAATTCAATGTCCCAGTTTTAAGGCAGCTACTTGGTATCAAGTGCCTGAGATAGTGGGGAAAAAAAAAACAAACAAACACAAGGAAACATATCAGCACAGATAGATAAAACTGAGATACAGCTAAAAACAAGTTCTCGCACCTCATATACATGATGCACAATATATTCCATTCAAATGCCATTCTTACATCGACTGTCATAGTGGGCATTTTCATGGTGTGGAAATTTTCGTCAAACACATCAAACTCGTGTGAAAATGTAATAGTATAATAATCTCTTTGATTCCGCCAAATTAAAAACACACAAAATTCATTCAACCCAGCTGAGTGCAAAATGATAATTGCATGAAAATTTCTACATTTACAGTATACAGGAAAATTGATCAATAAATGAACACAAACACACACACACACATTGTACATGACATTAAGAGCAGAATACTTTAGTGCTTGAGATCCCCTTCAAGGAACATCCCTGAGCAATTAATGTTATGAACGTAGGCACACCTGGTCGAGACGATCTCGTGAAACTTGCACCAGGCTTGCGTGCCGAGCTCGATGTGGTAGCGCCGCCTAAGGTGCGACATGACGAGACCGCCGCGGTGCGTGGAGGAGGTGTGGCTGTGCCAGTCCGTGATCTCCTTGTCGCTGAGGCCGTCCTGGACTCTCCTCAATTTCTGCTTCAGCTCACTCACGACAAAATTCCATTCATCCTTATCATCAAAATAGATAGAGAAAGAGGTTGTGATGTTGATACTGTTTTTCATTATCTCCACAACACATTGTCAAAGTTTGACAGAAAGTCTGGTACAGACCGTTTTCACTTCTTGCTTGCTGCACATTTTAATTCATGATTTCCATTTAAATTTTGCTCCCGTGTGGATGTGATTCTTGTTTTGTTTTATTTTTTTCACTTTTTATCATCTCCTCAACTTCAACATCAGGATTGTCCCACAAACTGGGGCTAAAATTCTGGCAAAAGATTGGTGACCCTTTGGCACAAATTCATGAAGGTGGTACAATCTTTGTCCTTGGTTTAAACCGACAAACATATGGGGTGCCAAGTGTCGTAACGAAATAGGCCATGCAACAATTGGCACCCCATACAAAACTACAATCTTTGTGAATTCGGGCCTATGAGTGACAAATACAGAACAAAAAAAAAATTGACATACTATGTATATATCAATTTTAGCTGCACTATTACTCTCTGATTGAATAGAAGGAAATTAATTCTTACTTGTAGACATCTGGCATTAAGGAAAACTGGAGTAGGGATATGCATTTAAACAAAAAAATAAAGAGCAAGAGACTGTATTTTCATTCAACGATAGAATGTTTTCTTTGCATTGTGTAACCATACAATTAAGTATGTACTCCAATCCATTTGTACCCTTTATGCGAATCACCACTGCTACCCAAAACAACCTGCACTAGACCACTCTATATGAAAGAAATGAAAACTGTGGTACTAGTAATGTCAATACTCAATGTACAGTGTGAATCTATTGGGCTTGTGTAAAAATCCCAAAGGAGAAGCATTATACCATTTCTTCCTTGGAGTCCATCCCGGGAAACACGTCCTCCGTTGGTGGAAGAACCCATGGCACTTTGACCGAAGTCTTATCAAAGTTGAAGCTATTATTGAAGAGTGCATTGACCTCCTGCTGGACAGTATCCGGCGATGTTCGCCTTCTCATCTGGCCCCGCCTCTTCCCTCTGTTGCCATGGAAACTGCATTCACCATACCGCTGACCACGCCCTTGGTCATGAGAGTGATACTCATGTTGCCTCTTGTTGCTTCTCCACTTGTTGTCATGGTAATGTCCACGGGGTGGGTTTTTTTGCCCTTCTGTTTCCATCATGGAATTAAGTTCACGGCAGACTAAAAGCACATCTGATGGAACGATGAAACGAGATTCCAAGATCACCAAGACTGCCCAAGGTTGCGTATTTACGGCCTGGATGATTTGAAATACAAAATTGGACATCATGATGCAAATTCCAGCGAGATGACTTAAATCTTCTACTGATCTTAACCCGAAAAAAAAAATTACAGTTAAATTGTACTTACAGCAAATCACTAACTACATTTTGTATCCCAAAACAGAAACTGCATGAAGACAACACACTAGTCTTAATTGTATTTGACTGTCTGTTGCTTCAAAGTGCTCAGCTGTGTGGACAAATCCTCATTTGGACTCAGAAATTCCTCTGAAACATATGAGGAAATCATAATCCTCGTCTTTAAATCCTTGAAAAAGAAAATTTATATCAGTAGGGGTGCAATATGGACACCTCATCTAAAAGATACTCAAAGGATGGCTTGCATGAAAGGAGTTGAACAAATAATAAACACATGATAGACCACGATCACTGATAATGATGTTACAAAATATATAAAGTACATACAGTCAAACCTGCCTTAGCGGCCACCTGTCTATAGCGACCACCTGTCTATAGCGGCCACTGAAAAATCCCCGGGAGAGAAAAGCCCTGTTAAAGACCCTGTGTATAGCGACCACTTGTCTAACGCGGCAAGTGGCCACAAATTTTGTTTCCCGTGGTAGATTTTCACCTGTCTATAGCGGCCAAAAACCCAATGGAGCCGTAGCCGACCCGATAATTCAGCGTGTTTTTCTGCTTTGTAGCCGTGCGGGCAACGTTCAGTGGTCACCAACGCTGCATTTATCCCTCATTCAGTCATAATAATGCACTAGTGTTAAGCTTTCTTCACGACAATACACATACTACTGCGCAACAATTTCATATAAACCGGCATGGTTTAATGAATGAAACACACGGTGTGTGCATACGTACACACATACATGTGTATGTAAGGATACAACGATGATACATGTACATGAATGTAAGCAATGCACGCAAAGTTGGATTACCTGTCTATAGCGGTCACCTGTCTATAACAGCCACTTTTACCGTCTCCCTTGGGTGGCCGCTATAGACAGGTTTGACTGTACTATATTAGTCCTGCAATTAAACACTGCAAAACCATAGAATAGTCCCTAGAAGGATTAGAAAATAAAAATCCAGTTTGGTTTAAATGGTCATGAAGTTACCTGATAAATGAATTGCCTATCAAACCGTTGGCAATAAATGTAATTTATTTTTTAATCAGATTTTCCATTGTGTGTCTAAAATAATCTTCCTCCCACCTACAACTCACTCTATCTGACTCACAGTAACTAAATGAGTGGCATGTTGATTTAATTATGCAAGATTATGATTCATATCTTACAACACCTATTTAGAATGTAGCTATCCGATTGGTCGATTGCCCATCACGTGACATTTAGTGAAAAGTTCCATTGCACGCTCTGGCTGTCTCAGCTGTGCAATTTGGTTGACCAAAATGTTCCATTGCACGAGCTCTCATGTCACAATAAACAAACATGTGCCGTGCGCACTCAACAATTACAAGCGCGCTTATAAGTGCGTACTTTTGTCACTCATTTTTGTAAACAACTTCGTTTCGCATACGTACGTACACATGTACATACACAGTGACTACGACTGTGAGGCTACTCATTCGTCTTTCACGCCAATCACGGCAAATGGTTGCCATTTCTGTGCTAAATTCAAGAATCTGTGACTCTTGTGAGTATACCAAATCTGTTGACGTTCGAGGTGTTGTATAAAAAACAAATAGTGTATGGTCTTTCCTCGTGCATTGGAACCAGATTTCGCACTCGGTGAAAGATAAGGCGCACTATTCAACTCAGCTTCGCCTCGTTGAATAGAGCGGTGCCTCTATCTTTCACCTCGTGCGAAATCTTGTACCATTATGCACTCGTGACCATTCACCATTTGTATACTGATAATAGGGATAAGGCTAATAATAATACATAGACCCCACTGCACTGCGCCACAGCTAGCCTTACATAGTAGAAGTGTAGAACCCCAGCCATCAAGCATTCACCAAAACTGGCAAAAGAGAACAAGACTTTGAAATATTTATCTAGCGCACTGCCACTACTAGTACCAATGGTACAGTATTCATCGCATAATCGGGCATCTGATAATCGGGAACCTCGCTTAAATGACATACGCTTCCCAGAAACATTTCCAATGCACGTTATTTTCACTGGATAATCGGGGGGGACCTCTGATAAACGGGACAATTTTTCTTCAAGCGATCTATGATTTTGTTGATACATGTATCTAAAAAACATGCCTCGCTGTGTACGTTGTTTAATCTCAGTCATACACTTTGAGGGCAAAGTCCAAATTCCTCGTCTCTGAGTGTTTCAACTTTCAATACACTGTGATCTGTGCTTACGTCACAATCTTCCTCAGTTGTGAATGAGCTAGAGGGTCGCGCCGAGGGGTAGCGTGGTAGTGTATTCATGTACATGTACAGTTCGTCAGTATGCATGTGTGTGTGTGCACTACATGTACATGTCGTATGCTGTTTAATAGTGTATGGTGAGTGCTCATCGCAAAATCGGGCACCTCGCTTAAAGGGGCCGTGTTTGCTACTCCCAACCTGTCCCGATTATGCGATGAATACTGTAGTAGTACAACTACAAGTACAACGTGTACTGGCACACTGCACTGTTCTTATAATAGTCTGACTCTTGCTGGTTCTTGAATCTTGTTTCTTGGATCCGTAGGCTACTCTCTGTTCCATAATGATAGATATGCAAAATTAAAACCAAGGACAGCCAAATGATAACAATGAATATCGTAAAATATGGTACTACTATTAAGGTTACCAAGATGAAGAGTTCTGCATCAGTTACAAACGACCGCCAGATCGAATGGGGCAGCAGAGGCTTGGGTGAAGCACTGACGACGAGCTCGCGGGTGGTAACCCTCTAACCGTTGGGCGTAGGCCTCTGTCTGACCGCCCTGGCCTGCGCTGCGCCTGCCCTGTCCCGGGTGCTATCCCAGGTGCGTGGGGCTCATCAGCTCCCATGCCATGGCCAATGGTGCGGCATAAACTGCGAGCCTTTTTTGGCTTTTCCACCTCCAAAATGGAATCGAGTAAAAAACAGCCTCGACGATGCCACGATGCCTACAATCTGGAAATCTTCATCGCCTTTAGTGGTTGTCCCAGGGTACATAATACAACAGATCTCTATTCACCAGCTAATCAAACATGGACGGTGAAGGCATTAGAGCGCGCGTTTTTCCCAGGCTAAAAGGACGCCTCGGGTGTGTCTTTCTCAACTCGGGGATTCCCCATGCGCGTGAGTCTGTACAATGATCCCCTCGATGAGATCACAATTCACATGCAGAATAAAGATCGGTTCAACAGAAAATAAATTGTGTTCATAAAATGCATGTCTGAATTTTCACATAGGCTTATTCGTATTTACATAATATTTTCGAATGAGCGCTTCTTCTTTTTTCCCCCTCATTAACATAACACCGCCGGCGCCATGTTTTGAAAAGTGGGGGGGGGGGGGGGGGGGGGGGGGGGAGGGACACTTCCGGGTTTCATGAGCTAAAAAAAAAAAAAAAAGGTCTTCAGCGCAAAAACAAAGCCATACCGCGCTCACACTTCAAGGTTTCTATCAACTAGTATTTCTTTCTAGTGCCACTTACGCACTTCCGGGGTAAAGAAAGTGGGCACTCTAAATTCGTTGGATTAAAAAGTGACCT